>NC_051157.2:63370685-63550685 GCF_013339745.2 Dermacentor silvarum | reverse complement strand
CAATCATGCACTATAATGTGTTTTCGCTTGGTAAGAGCTGTTGAAGTGAAATCCTGCGGAATAACAGTTGAGATCTGCGAGTGACGTGCCCAATATAGAACACTCGCAATGCTAGCTGCTTGGAACACACATGCAGAGCAGGATACGTTCATTATTTTTGGTCTATAAATTACCGGAAAGAAAAAGAACTCGCGAAAGATAAAACTTAGGGTTCGATATAGTTCAGAGCTGCTGCAAGAAGAAGCGGAGGAGGAAAATGAGCAGATAACGACGATGACTATGGTGGTGGTGGTGGTGGTGGTGGTGGTGATGATGATGATGATGATGATGATGATGATGATGATGACGCCGACGACCGACGACGACGACGACGACGACGACGATGGTGGTGGTGGTGTGGTGATGATGATGGTGGTGACAAGCAATGTAGGGTAGGCCAAGAATATGATCATAGCGTGAAAACAGGAAACAAAATTGAATGAACGAACATCGAGGGATGGACATATATCAGTGCACACGGCAAATCTTTACACGAGCTGGCAGCGTGCACGTGCTGAAAGAGGCAAATGCACGCCAGTGGCCCCAGATTTTGCGCGCGAGATTACAGCGGGCCTTTTTCACGACAAGTGTTTATTTTGTTCCGGTACGTGACAAAGCGCTAGTACGAGCATCATGATTTGTAATCGACCAATAAGCTGTGCAAGGGTTAATAAAAAAAAGTCTAATAGAGACGAGATATATGGACAATGTTTGCCAATTAATGAAACAGGAGCCTTGACAGGATAAGGAAAAGGGTGTTTTCTTCTTGCCCGTACTCTCTTTATTGTTCATTGAAGGGCATCTGCATGAAGACTGTTAAATTTTATGGGCGTGTTCTGGGACTGGAACGCCTCTCTTTTGCTATACGCCCCTGCAGAGATGAACGATGCAGCAGTAAGCAACTGTAATAGTGCAGAAACTCGCGGATGCTCTCTTTTCTTTGTCTCTTTTCCTCTCGAAGTCTAAATAAAAATCTGGTAAATTCATGTACTTGGTACAAGAGCAGCGGATATTACGATCCCATCATTGACAGTTCAGAAGCAGCGCTGGTTCATGAATTCGAATGCTTTGTGAATGCTCTAAACTGATCGCGTCGTACGCCTCGAAGCTGCGAAAGGGATCCGGTTAAAGCTACGAGAGAGACCACGAGTCAGACAACGAGACAGGCCATGAAACAGGTCACGATACAGTCTACGAGACGGCTACGATGACAGGCAACGAGACAAGTCCTAAGACAGGGTAAAACACAAGCCACAAGGCCAGACGCGTCCCACTATGCTAACCAATGCCAGCATATATAAAGTTGTAAAATGCCGATGTTTGGAACGACTTGAGTGTAAGAGCGGCGCCGAGCGTGTTCTCTTCTCTGCTCGCAATTTCTGCTCGCTTCATTCAAGCCTCCCGCACTCCCACACACAAGAAGGCCCTATTGTTCGCGCGCCTGTTTTGTATATCTTTCATTCCTTCAATTTTACGCCACCGAAGTTCACCGCTGATTGGGCATTCACCCGCCCCGGCGGTACCGTCCGCCGCAGTGTCCCCACTCCGATGAAAAAGAGGAAAATAGGGATAGAGGAAGTGGGAGAGGAGGGGGGACGCAGCTCACCCTCTGCATGCGAGATAATCAGCCGTTTTACCCCCCAAAAAGGGCCTCGCTCTTCCCAGGTCGTTCTCCCTTTCAATCCCGGCACGCGGGGTGTCGACAAAACTACCGGAACCACCCCTTGGATGCAAGCTCGTGTCCTATAGAGCGAGATAGCACATACCGCATTTGCCTGCGTAAAATTTGATCCCTTTTCCAGTACCGTCCGTTTAAAGGGACACTGATGAGAACAATTAAGTTAAACTGTATCAGTGCATTACGCTTCCACAAAAGACAAAAAGACAGCCACTCTTGCCGTGAGGGCTTGGTAAGCCAGAAAATTAGACAAAATCAAAAGGTTGGTGGCGACGCCACCTTGAATTTCCTGCACAAGCTCGCCGTGACGTCACAGGTTGCGACAGCGTCTACTCGGTGCCTAGTTGATTGTTTTTCTTAAAGGACCATATTACATTCTAAACAAGCCAAAGACTTCCACATTGGTAGTTTCAATACCTTTGCGGGGCCAGAACGGTGCAAATACCAAGAAAATAGTTAAATTGACGCCGTCTCACTGACGAAAGGGGGCTAACGTGTCGGTACGAAATTCGAAATAGGAAAGTGGCTGTGCTGACGTTGGAATAAGCGTCTTGGCAATCGTTTGGTTTAGTTTCGTTTGTGCGCTTCATTTCCTGCGGTAATATTTACAGTTTTCGCGCCAACTTAACGACGATTAGGTTTTAAAACAACAATTTACTAGTCTAAACGGATTTATTGTTGCGCCTTTTCGAAGGTCCTCTCAAAATATGCGTGAGAAGTCGGCATAAATATGCATGCTTATAAGTGCGAAGGTGTGTACATCATGCGTCGCAATGAATTGCATTAATCGTTCCCCCTAAAATTTATTTAATGCACCCAGTTCTTTTATTGAGATCAGACTAATAAATGACATCCAATCACCATGAAGTGGTGAAGGCTATTCTAAGGCTAAAAAATATGGAAATGGTAAGAAAAAACATCGGCCGCCATCCCGCCCTGCGAACGTGAATGTCCAGCGAAGCTGTATCAAGCACCACACATGGTCGAGCTTTCTATTCACGCTGTTCTTCTGGTGTCTTTAATGTCCGTGGTCTACCCATGGCAGTCTTAGAACGAACTGAATGAGTTGCTAGACGGGACTCCCTTTTGTATACGAAATCGTGGTGACGTCACTAAGTATATATATATACTTAGTGACGTCACCACGATTTCGTATATCCGGAGGCTTGTGAACGTGATTATATATATATATATATATATATATATATATATATATATATGTCTGTTTACGACACGAAATTTTCTGACCAACGAGAAAGAGGTATACAGCTTCGCTATAAAATGAAATATAAGAAAGATCGACAACAAATGCTTCTGAGGCATAATTACGTATTCATTTTGTGGATGCATATGAGCGTAACATCATCACTATTGCCAACTGCTAGAGACACCGGTAATGCAGTGTGCCTTAAAAAAGAGTCTTCTTCTCAGTTGTATTGTCAGACGTATGACAAAGAAACACATTGTGTTGTATTTGTATTACGTCTGACAATTTAACAGAAGACGATTGTCTTCTTCGTGTCTCTTGCAGTCGGCGAAAGTATTGACGTCTGCATCCACATGATGGGCGAGTATTTTAGCCTCAGAATAACACTGTCCGTCTTTATAATCCCATTGCTCATTTCATATACACAGAGGTATCAGAAAACGCCAATTGAAGTTAACATTCTGTCCTGTCTGTTTCTTTTTGTACCTTTGCTCTCTCTCTCTCTTTTTTGCGCTCAAGTTTGTGTTACGCTGTAATCCTGCCATGCCACAAACGAGAAGGCGAAGGAAAGATGGCGCGGAGGCGTCGACGTACATTTTGGTCGCGTTATACGCGAGTAAATGCGATACTGAGGGAAGCACGCAGAAACGGTCCTGTATTGAACGCGTCAATGCAAGAAACTACGGTACGCCATTGTCGAGAGCCCAGAAAGAGACTGGCGCTATACAGTGCCGCACGCGACGAGCAGCTATATAGTTCCCTGCTTTGCGTGCGTTGCGTGTGTCGCCTTTGGGGGCCTCGGGAGCGAGTAGATTTGTGGCCGCCGTTCCCGTTCGCGTCCTGTTGTGTATGCGGTTCCCGGTATAAAGCGCGCTGTCCTAAATGGAAGCCCGCGACAGCTTGGATCGCAAGCGTTCCTGGCGCGTTCTACGCTTTTGTGGAACGCCGGATCATGTTGCGTCAGCCGCAGACAGCGCAGAGTTGGTCGTCGTCTGAACGGTGAGCGTTGTCGAACGAAAGGGGCTATAGACTGGCGGCAGAAATGAAAGTCGGAAGAGAGCGGGAACGCGGAGATTTAGAGCGTCGGAGGCACGGTTTAGAGTTGGCGCGCCTCTGGCCATGTGCAGTGCGGAACTTCATGCCTAAGCCGTGTAGGTTTTCGTCAACGTGTGCTACACCGGCACACAATTAGCTCCTTTCTGCGACAACGTTACCCGGTTTGAAAAAGTGACATTAGCTTTCGGCAGAGCGCTCAAACGCGAATGGAATGTCGCTGAAATAACGACCCTCGATTTGACGTTTAGACGTTTTTGTTTCCTCTTTCCGTAATTCATTCCACAGCTGTTCCCGACACGAAGTTGCAGAAACAATAGCGTTCTAACTTCTCAGTAAAAGGGCCCGGCAGTTAATACGTCTGATGAAACGCCATTTCCACCCGAAGTTAAAACACAAGCCCTCGTTCTTATCCTACATAGTTACTCCAAGCAGTCGACAAAAGTTGTCGGAGAGCAAAGCTACACTGGTATTCTCGCCCGCTGATGTCTGTGATAGCAGAATAATACCCGCAGGCTAGCACGACGAGCTCACCTTCTGTAATTGCATGGGATTAGGAGAAACGTCATTTTCCCTATAATCCCAGGCGCCACTCACAGTTAACGGAAAGCTCAATTATTTAAACTTCCATGCGAAGGTGGGGAAAGCGAGCTACGGAAAGAACTATATATAGAGAAACGAAAAAAAAAAAGCCCCATTAAAGGGGAAAAAAAGTGTGTGTGTGTGGGGGGGGGGGGGGGGGGTGAGGGCAAGACAACCGCTCTATAGGCTGTCACACAATTACAAAAGAAGAGATTACACGACGCGCTGCTTTCCGTGTTTTTACATTCCCCAATTCCTCTTTCATTTTTTTTCCCTTTTATCCTAAGCGAAACTTTGTTATCTGGCGTAATAAGCGAGGTTCCACACGCTGCGCCGATTCCCCTACGCGCTCCCGTTGGCGCGCCCTTATTACGGCCCAAATCTCGTTATCCGGAGCCGCGCTCCCAGGCTGTCGTCGCCGACGCTGCTGCACCGCTGCCACTCGACTACTCTGTCGGGCTGCAGTTGCCGTTTCTGAACGCTCGCCTCCCAACTACACCGTCTCTCTCTCTCTCCTCCTCAGGCTCACCCAGACACACGGCTAGCCGAAACAAAATGACGACTGCGAATGCAACGCGCAGCAGCAGCTGCCGAGACTACGCTGGTGGCAGGCTGCAGGCTGCGGCGCAGTGGCTTTACCGAAAAGAACCTGCTGGCCGCCCACTGTTTTTCGTGAAGCGTGGGGGATGGAGCGGCGGAAGGCACTTTAGGCCGGAGTTTCTATAAGCTCGACGAGGAACGGGTCACTCTACCCCACACGCGTGCGGAGAAGTGCTGCGCAGTGCGGCGTCCCTTGATAGTGGAACATGGATAACGAAAGAAAGAAAGGAGGGCGAAGAAGAAAGAAAGAGAGAGAGAGAGAGAGAAATGAAGAGCAGAGTAGCTAGAGAGAATAGGGAGAAGGTAACGAAAGAAGAAAGAACTAAGAAACAATTGGACGAATTATCGAATGAATGAATGAATGAATGAATGAATGAATGAATGAATGAATGAATGAATGAAGAGTTAGATGTAAAAGGATTCACTATGCATTCACGGCCGTGCTTTATTACTCGTACGGCTATAGTTGTGCAAGCAAATAACAGCGGTGATAGAGAGCTGCATAGTTCTCGAGAGAAGCGTAGAAACAACAAAAAAAAAGAAGAAAAGGAAAGAAAAAACGTACGAAAGAAATGGGCGAAACACGTGAGGGAACAGGCGACCGAAAAAGAAAATAAGAAAATCGACAGAGAAGCAGCGTTGTGTCACTAAGTGCCCACGCGTAGGCGCACTTACACGCGGACAATTTTGCTCGTAATCGCATAATCTAGCGGGGAATGCCAGCATCACGCACCCAAAAAATAATAATAATATGGCAGTCATGAGTAGTCATGAGTGAGGAGCAAGCGACGGGAACAAGAGTGAGAACAACCGCAAGAACTGGTGCTGCACTCTCTTGCTTGCTCACACATGCAGAAACATGCGTGCTCGCACGCACACTCGCAACCTCGTTAGCTTATAGCCGAAAGCTGCACCTGCCGCAAATGACACCGTGCATACACTCGTGTTCCTTTTATCGCGACGGTGAGAACAGGAACGCAGGCATTTAGCGCAATCTCCTCACGTTCTTTTTTTTTTTCGTTATTTCGCTGGGAGCCGCCAGATGTATGGCATGCAGACACCCCAACAGCACTCCCGCGTGTACAAGCGAGGCCTCCGCACCGAGCTCGGAAGTACTGGCTAACTCTATGTGGGCCACCGGCTGATTGCTCAAATGTGCGCATCTCTACTATATATGGTCGTACGCACTTACTTTATTCTATAAACATGTTAATGTATGTTGAATTGGGACACAGTGAATCAAGTTTCAGCGCCTACACTTCTACGTGTTTACATGTGAGGACCCTGGCTACAAATTGAACCAGCATTATCTTCTTTATCCATTTTCGCAGCATTCACATGCGCAGTGAACGGTTGCTTTCTTGTAATTATTATCAGTAATCTCTTGAACTGCTACATAGGTTGTGTGTGCAGTTAGGGTCGCTAAAGAATAAGAAAGAAAGCCTTCAGCTGTATTTTTGCTCTTTCATGTTACCGTTGTGTGCAGAACGCTACATTTATAACTCTATACTTACGAGCACAGATTTCTTGACAAGCAATAGAGAGAGATGCAGAAGAAAAGAAGGGAGGTTAACCAATGTTATCGTAAGCGCTATGAGCTGCATCAAAACTCATAATATTTGCCGACAACGGTGCCCTTATGGACAAAGCAGACTTTATTTATCATTGACCGCAGCATAAGGCATAATTCCAGCATCGTTGAAATCCAGTATATGTTCGGCACAAAATCATGAGACGATCCTTGCCTAAGAATGCTCAACGACGAGATTGTCTCAGCCGCTTGTATGGCAGACCGCTCTCAGAAATGTTGCTGGGACTCTGGCTGAAGCAATCTTGCATGCAAAAAGAGCACAAAAGCACTATACTGCACTTTTTGAAGGCGACTGCCTGTGACTGTCGGGGAACATTCCTCTGCGTTTGTGTTCACGCTGACTGTATCTCGATTATCTCTCTTCGCGTTTTCTTATCTGTCTTTCACTCTTTACCGATCGCAAGTGCATGGTAGCCAAACGAGCCCGGCCTTGGTTAAACTTCCTGCCTTTCCTTCTTCGTCTTTCTCTTTCTCGCATACTCCATATAGAATTAACGCAACAGCGTGCTCCAAACAGAACGACACCTTTCCGCTCGCACCTCGTGCAAAACTTTCTCCGCAGCAGTGTAAGTTCAAAGCCGGCAGGATAACTGGGTCAAGTGAAATGAAAGATAAATACAGGGAGTTAATGAGCGGAGAGAAATAAGCGCGCGCGAACAAAACAGCGTATAAGAGAGCGCCCATGCTGCAGATACGCAACCATACGAGCGCCTTCGTAAAAAACTCGCGGGCGCAAGTTGTTCCTTCCGATGCACGCAACGTCTTGGAGGTGCGCGGATAACGTATGCGCATGACAGCGCGTTTGCCTTCGCGGCAGTGGTTCGTGGGCTATGGCGATGTCTCGCTTCCTGGGCAAAACTCGGTGAGGGCCGGAAAAAGACGCGCCTCGGGGCGCTCCTCCGAGCGGAGAAGAGATAAGAAAAGGGAAGAAGGGGGCCTGGCAGCCAAGCCAAAGCCGTCGCCGCCAGAAAACTCGTGCGCGCGCCGCGTACCATATACCGCGACCTCGAGGCGATGTCGTCGTCGTCTCAGAAGATGGCCAGCGCAGGACGTAATCACGCGCGGCTTTGGAGAAATTGTGTTTGTGTGGTGCGAGAGAGAGAGAGGAGGTTAGGAAGCCAGACGGGCGGCCGAAGGAAGGAAGGAAAGATTGCACGCGCGACACTCGGGCGCAAAACACAGCACGCGCAGCCGCTTCCTGCGTGACGAAAGGTCGAGGAAACCCCGGCGCGCCTCTGCAGCCAAGCCGAAACGAGAGAGCCGTCGCCGCTGCATCCGCCCACGCCGCTTCAGCGAACACCGGGCGAACAGAATATAGCTTTCGTGGCGAATATCTGTCGACCCGTAGAGCGTACGAATTGCAATAATTGTTGTTGTTGTTGATGTTGTTTCATATACACAAGTGGCACATACACACGGTGGGGGATCGGCCAAGAATTCGGCGGTTCGCTGAAAATGCTTAAAAACGTTTCGTAAATAAAAACTGCCCTACTGGGAAAAGACGTGTTATTTAACGATGAGACTATTTTCGTCATAGCGGAGTGAATAAGGATATTTAGAATATTTAAAGTAAATGAACTTTTTTTTAGGAATTAAGGCAGGCGATGCGAGGAGTCAAAGATGAAGTCTTTCATGGCATTGCGAACTTCCGGTGGCTGAAGCCCAACGTCGAAGTTCCAAAGGAAAGTCAGGACGGGAACGTGCAAACCTTCTTAAAGTAAAACGCCTGGCGTCGTCTATGTATTCGCTGTTGTCGTTCAACGATCAAATCGCCTTTTGGGCGCACGCACGGACGCCCATGTCTTTCTCGCACCCGTAAATAAAGAGCTCGCGCAGGGAACAAGAAAAATAGGTTTACTGCTGCCTCTTTTACAGCTTCCTATAGCGTATTTTCGCGAACGATTCGATTCGGACTGATTTCGAATGGATAGCGGATGGGCAGCAGTTTGCGCGCTGGAGCTCGGTCTTTTATTTTTATTTTCAGCGACCGTATTAGAAAGCGTTGACAAAACACGAAACGGAAAGCATTAGATATTGTCGCGGCTTCGAGCAACAAATACTAACCCCAACGTGAATAATTTTGTGCGGGCATAGATATCATACGCTTTCGCTTCCCACCCCGTTTCTCTCTCTCTTGATAGAGCGGGGACGATCTTGAAGAGTATCTTTTCTTTTTCAGTTTAGATGCTTCATTTGGGCACAAAGTGTCGCGGTCAGATTTCACACTTTTCAAAGGCTCCGAATGACTGAAAGACCCCTGAAATGACTCCGTCCTGTCACACGCGGTGCAGACATAACGTTCAAAAAACTTGGGTAGTTAGATTTAGATGGACGTTAAAAAGCACCAGGTGGTCAAAATTAATCCTAAGTCCCCATTACGACGTGCCTCACAATCAGATCGTAGTTTCGGCACGTAAAACCCCGAAATTGGTTTCTTTTTACAAGCTTTTCAAAGAACAAGTCGCGCAGCTTGTGTCTGTTTAACGGACACAAGCACCGTGGCTAGCGCTTGTGTTCGTTAATCGTATACCTTTCTTTATCCTCATCAGCTCGTGTGCTGTGGTTTTCAAATCACAACAATAAACGAACAAGTAATAAACCGCGCGCACCTAAAACTGGAATCATTTCACCTACATGCGTTGTCCGAGCTTCTTGACTTGGACAACACCGGATAAAGCAAAGGCTGCGTCATTACATCATCACATGTGCACTCTTTTCTTCCATAAAGGAAAGTCCATAAAAGAGAAATCCAGGTCACAGGCGGCGGCGCGGGCTGCAACCGAGTCTGAGAGCCAGAAATAAAGCGGAATGGTGTAAACTGAAGTAAAGAACGACCCGTAAAATGATCATCGACCCTGTCTGCACCCGCCTCCGCCCCCTCACTCCAACTTTTCTTTCTCGATCGTGCTTCGCTGCGACCTTTGCTCTCGAGTCCACGTAAAGGGTTCCGTCACGATCCGTTCCCGCAAAACGCCCAGCCGCATTCGAAACACGGCCATATGCCCCGTCCGGCAAGCGAAGTTCCCAAAAAGTAGGCTACGCGGCCCGCGAGGCACGTCACAGCTGGAGACGTCAATACGCGGCGCGCGCCATCCGCATATGTACAGCGGCCGAGTACAAATGCGGCTGGCGAAGAAGAAGAGAAATCTATATAAACTTGCACGAATATAAACGTCCTCACGTATATAAGCCGGCTTCTCGAAAGTGCATCCGCTTTTCTGGGTTCGCGTGAGCGCGATCAATGCGGAATTTCAATAGACCTGCACGCTACACGTATAGACGTCGGCTTCTATTGATACCACCTCACGCGGCGCCTAAATTTTCTCCTTGTCGCCGTCGCTTCAGTTGCGTCCCATATTTACATCGGGGACGGAATTCACAATGCCTTTCGATCGTAAGTGCGTGTCAGAGAGAGAGATAAAGAAGATAAGGCAGACAGATTAACTGTGGTCGTGGCTAAAGTCCCTATATATATATATATATATATATATATATATATATATATATATCCTTTCAAAAAGAACAGAACATCTTGGGACTTTAGTCGTGGCCAGATGGCTACTCTGCACGTGGGAAAGATATGAAACAAAGATAAGAAGAATGATAAGAAGTAAGAAGGCGAGTCACGGTGCGCACACCCGCACATGAACGTTCACTCACGTTCAGCCACACGCGCTCGTATAGACCAGTCACTTTCAATAAGCGCATTAGCGCTTTGGTGCATGGCCTTGCGCATACCAGGGTTCTTAATTCGGCCAAGGTCCCGGGACCTTTTGCTTCCGCGAACAGCCTGTAGTCTAAGCGGCTCATACTAGTATGTCGAGCATATCGTTAAACATAGAAGGATGGACAAGGGCACAGAATGTGCTCGATTGTTTCGTCACATCCACAAGAAAGGCATGCGACGTTGGCCGGTCGCCTTCTATCACATTATATCCGCCATCACGATGGCCTTGCATCTGGTTTTATGAACAGTCCCTACCGTAAGCTAATCGAAGAGACATGATTGCTACAACAAAGCCCGTATTCACAAAAATACTTTTACGCTAGAATTGCTTCTTAAGCCAAATGCTACAAGCCAATCACTTTGCCGGACATAGCGAAGGACCCTAGCCAACGCCAAAAAGCACACACAAGCGAAAAACATAACGAATTCGGCTCCAGATAGATAAGCGGATTATACAAATGCCCAACAATTGGAGACCACATTAAAATGGACACGAAGACTAGATAGCAGTATATAAAATTTAAAAACAGTACCGTATAGGGTACACGTGGAAATGTATTGCAAATCCGTGACAGACAACGGGGAATAATAACATCGAGCAGCTATATTACCATTGTAGCACAGGACTACGCAATGAGTTACAACAGTGTACTTCCTGTATTATTGCGTAAGACTTGTCGGAGGCCTACTTGGTACAGGTTCATCTTGGTACAAATGGCACAAGACAAGACGACAAGTAAGAGCAGACGACAGGACCGCTGCCTTACCTGTCGTCTACTCTTACTCGTCGTCTCGTATTGTGTCATTTCTACAAAGATTCTCTTTAATCCTACGCAGATAATACCTGCGTCTTACCAACTGCAATAATAAAAAAACACGAACGCTACACTACGACTTTTTGTGTGGCCATGATCGAAGAGACAACTTTAAGCCGCAAAAACAAAATTTACAAGAAAGAATGCTAACAAACAAAGGAAAGGAAAGCTCCAAGCTTGGCTTCGGGACAAGCGCACGAGGACTGCGAGGCGCAAAAGTAAATTAACTATATAGCGAAGCAACACGTCTGAAAACGTTTTCTTGCATCGCCGTTCTAAGCTGAGGCACTGTGCGGAGCTGAAGATGCTACGCGCGACGTTTTTTTAGAAGCTGCACAACGGCAATACCGGTACTATAATCGAAAAAAAAGAAGTCTAGTGAAACAGAGAGGGCGTGCGCACTCCAGATCACACAAGACGCCAGATGGTACAATGACTCTGTTCAGTGTATAGAACACATTGCAAGAAAAGCCACAGATACAGGGAGAAAAAGGCAGATACAAAAAAGAAAGAAAAAAGTGCATGGAGGCTTGTTCCAGAACAGTGGTGGTGCCGAAAAAAAAAACAGACTGCGAGAGAAGCTCACATTTAGTCAGAATAACCGCAGAAAAAGCGATGTATTGGTAGCCTTATAGAACGAAAGGTTCTCAGTACACAGGCTGTCTAAAAATAAATAGAGAAAAAAAACTATTCGGATTCTGCGGGTTCTTGGGGGTGTGCCGCAATAACAAGGCCTGTTCTTGTGCCAGGTATAGACGGCTCCGGCATAAGCCCTTATTTTTGCCGGCAACCTCGTCGTGGACAACTAAATTGCTTCTTTCTATACCGGGAAAGGCCACTTACAAAAAAAAGAAAAAAAAAAGCTCCTTCAAGAGGCGTTCACGCGTTTAAAGAAAAACGAGAAATTTATCTCCACAAAAAGAATTCGAAAAAGGAACGTCTGCGATAAGACGGCGAGGCAGCCCTCTTCACCAGTCGGATAAACAGTCAGAGACGTATATCTGCGCGCCGAAGAGCGAAGCGGCTGCAGGCAGGCGATATAAAAGTACACGTACACACAGAGGCGCCATGTGATCAAACAAGAACAACCAGTGCCCAGGGACCTGGAAACAGTTGCAGGAAGCTTTAGAGCAGGCTTTAGAGGGCAGAGCACCGAAAAGGAGAAGATCTCACGGTTGCTTCTTCCGTCTAGTAGAAAAAAAAGAAGAAGAAAAAAAGAAGAAGGTGAGCCGGGATACGCGAAGAAACGAAGACGCAGTGTATGTATACGTTCATGTACGATGTGGAGCGCGTACGGCATGCGCTAGGCGGGTTGTGCCTAGACGTGCGCGACCAGCAGCAGCAGCAGCAGCAGCGACGCGGCAGGACGTGCATGAGCGACTTGATGAACACGGTTGTTGGCGCGAAAAACTTCCTAGGAAACGGTGCCACGGCGGCCCTGCCCCCCTTACGCAAGCCAAGAGCGCACACTACCGACTTCCGCGTGTGTGTGCGTGCGTCTACTAGGCGCGCGACTGCTTATTTCGTTTCTTATTCTTGTTATTATATGCGGGAAGAGTCTCTCTTGTGTTTTCCAGAGTCGTGTCGACGGTGGCGCTTGTTTATGAAGGCGTCGTCGCGGCCGACACAGTTGTGCGAAGGGGCAAGTTCGCAAGGGCGTCGCATCCTCGCTTTAATGCGGTGCGATGAACGCGTGTGCCCGCGAGCGCATGCTCTTATACATGCCGAGCTCGGGGTGAGAAAGTTACCGAGAAACGGGGGAATATTTCCGCGGTCTTCGCTTCGTTTGTACGTGGACAAGTGTGCGTGTGGGTGTTTGCATGTGCTTCTATCGTCGCGCCCACATTTGTGTGTGTGTGTGTGTGTGTGTGTGTGTGTGTGTGTGTGTGTGTGTGTGTGTGTGTGTGTGTGTGTGTGTGTGTGTGTGTGTGTGTGTGTGTGTGTGTGTGTGTGTGTGTGTGTGTGTGTGTGTGTGTGTGTGTGTGTGTGTGTGCATGTGTGTGTGTGTGTGTGTGTGTGTGTGTGTGTGTGTGTGTGTGTGTGTGTGTGTGTGTGTGTGTGTGTGTGTGTGTGTGTGTGTGTGTGTGTGTGTGTGTGTGTGTGTGTGTGTGTGTGTGTGTGTGTGTGTGTGTGTGTGTGTGTGTGTGTGTGTGTGTGTGTGTGTGTGTGTGTGTGTGTGTGTGTGTGTGTGTGTGTGTGTGTGTGTGTGTGTGTGTGGTGTGTGTGTGCGTGTGCGTGTGTGCGTGCGTGCGTGCGTGCGTGCGTGTGTGCGTGCGTGCGTGCGTGTGTGTGTGTGTGTGTGTGTGTGTGTGTGTGTGTGTGTGTGTGTGTGTGTGTGTGTGTGTGTGTGTGTGTGTGTGTGTTTGTACGCGTGTGCGTGTGTGTGCGTGCCTGTGTTTTTTTCCGAATTGGCGTTTATTTTACCTGCTGGAAACCTGTAAAGTATTGGATGGCATTTGCAACAGTACGTCACTCTATTTGCTCTGATCAACCGAACCCGGACACTCGAGCTGCAATTTCTGGGTTGAAAAATACTTTTTACAGCGAAGCTGTAATTGGCTAGCCGATTCGTCCGCCTGTCGCCTGTACGCAGAAACTATCACCATCAGCAATGGCTCGAGCGTTGTCGTCTTCTTCCACAGCCGGCTTGTTGGCGCCCCTCGGCGCAACCACGCGAACGCGCTCGTGCCACTCCTATATAGTACCACGTTCGTCGTGGTCGTCTTCTTCCACAGCTGGCTCCGTTGCCGCTCATTTTCCCAGCGTAGAATTTCACTTCTCTTCTGTCGTCGTATTGGGGAGGCCGCGTTTACGGGGGTATGAGCCATTCATTGTCTTACGTGACGGACAGATTTAATTTTGAAGAATCGCAAGCGGCAATGCGACTACGGCGGACTGCGGGCATACCATCAGTGACGTTGTTTTCTCCGTCGCAACCGAACGTGTGTGTGACCTCATTAAGAAACACAATGACGTAAACAATAATTGAGAAAGACTTTAATGAACCGTCGGGATTAACCCAGTGATAAAGACCGGGCCACACGTTTCAGCTTCGCTGGTTAACCATGTGTGCGGAGTGCTAGGGCGGTGATTTTCTTAATCTTGCGTCTGGTTATTTCATATCAAACCTGCTCACGAAAAGATCTACCCTTAACCCTTAACTCCTTAATTACCCTTAAGACATCGTGTTTCGGTCGTTTTCGTTTGAAGGCGCTAGTGTTGACATCTCATGATTGTGGCGCAATAGCGCTTCCGTGCGAACCGCCTATTGACGAGGAGAGGCACGTGCCTGTTCCATCGGTTGTTGCGTTTGATGCGCTCAGCCTTCGCGCAAGTTGTCCACGAACGCACACAAAAGCGGCGATGCGAGCGCTCCCTCACCATTATTCACACTTAAGTCACAGCTGAAAATAATTTGTTGTGTTCTTCGCTACGACATTACTCTACTCAGGTTAGAGAGAGTGGGAATAGGAAGAGACGAAAGCAGATAAATTAACCCGCAAAGCATCCGGTTAACTACCCTACACACAAACGAAAGGGGAAGAAAGATTATATATATATATATATATATATATATATATATATATATATATATATATATGAGAGAGAGAAAAGTTTATGTGAACATTACACGCGCTCAAAGGCATTCACGCAGGCTCGCCGACCTTAAAATCAGCAATAACGCCTTCTGAGCCTTGCATGAATTCGCCGTTCATGCAACCATGAACGGCGAGTTCTGTGTTCCAAAATGTTGACTGCACGTAATATCTGAAGGTCCAATTGTGACTATGCATGCATAGAAGAGTGATTATCTCTGTGCGTAATATTGCGGGACAGACACAGGGTGCACTACCGACCGCCCCAAGTCGGAACCTTCCGCCAACCCTCCTAGCTCCCGTTAGCTTTAGTTAACAGCGACAGCACGACCTTATTAATCTAGGGCGACACTTTCACAATGACGCATAACCGCTGCGCCGCGTGTTTGCTTTCCCTCGGGCGGTTTCTCACGCAACGTGGCTGATTACGCCGGAATGCGCTGTACCAGTTTTCTTTGCTGTCGCTACAAGGAAGGTGAGTATAGCTCGAGGAGCTTACGTTAAGATGCAGGATGAGAATTATTAGAGACCTTGAGACTAAGGAGCGCAAGCGGCTTGCGTATAAGAACCCACAATGCGCTTGGGTCGTGTTGGAAGCCAAACAGCTTCCGTGCGCAATCGGAATGCAAATCATGTGCGTTCCCTAATCTAAATACCCCTATTGAGCCCGTTATTGACGCCAACGAACTGACGACGCGGCATGCGTCCAACTCAGCATGCCAGTTACCTGCAACTAATTTATCCGTCCCAATTGATCCCTTTTGCTTAAGTTATAGCTTATCACAAAGAAGTATCTCCGCATATTAACTTCTCCTTTATTACATCAGTAGTAACAGAGCATAAGCAGGATCTATTATAAACAGTGTCAACGCTTGCTTGTTGCAAATTAGTGTTATTTTTTTCTTCAATTTAAAACACATAGTTCCATTCGAGGGGTTTCAGCAACACATCGTTTCACTCGCACAATTATCAGCTTATTTTACTAATGCACAATCAATTGACACTGGCTTCAGCTATATCGATTCTCTTATTGCCACCGGAAAGCTACTGGAGTTAACTTACAGGTTAAGCTAGTTTATGACCAGCGTAGAGATGCCTATAGCTAAAGATCATGTCGCGCCACGGTAAGACAGCACGATAAGGATAGACAACCGATGCAACCTGGCAAATTATATAATTATTTATTTATCTTTAACGTGTTTGAACAAATGTGTATTACGCGACCATTATGTTTAAAAAAGAAACAGAACGGGACGCAAAGCTCTGTCTCTGGTGTGGTGGTATTTGTAAGATTATTTCATGTTCCCATATTTTTTCACCGCTGTTATACAGCAAAACTCTCCCCATTTAAAGTACTTCGCTGGGTGTGCTGCACTTATTTGTTGCCACATTTGCTCCGAGCAGCGTGGGTAATCAAAATCACGCTTAAATCCACGCTTGACCGGATACAAATTACTCGTCGACAGTGTTATAGCCAGGCAAAACAAAATGAAATCAAACAACGTGCACACAAAGCAGGCAGTATGAGGACAGTCCGCCATCGGCGCTATAAAAGAGTGAGCACGCTTGTCGATCGTCCCATTAATCTCGAACTACCGGAAGAGTAGGCTTATCCCGTAATGCACTAATGCACCCGTTAATCTGATAAGCCGTGTGCCCAGGAGATAAGGGTAAGTGCCATTAGGACGGCCCGCGGCAAGTAAATCTCCTTTAAATCTCCGGCTTGAGCGCAATCGTTGCAGGAGATTAGAAAAAAAAAATAGGGTGATTTCGGACCAACGCTGGTGCACTCAAAACGTGTAAAAATAATGAATAAAGAGTAAGATGATGATATCCAGCGACATTTAGTTGTTCTCTTTCCACTCTTCATTAATTCAAATCTAAACTAAATAAAGAAGGAGAAGGCGTGGGGGGCGGGAGGGGGGGGGGTAATATTTGAGATAAAAACAGAGCTCCAAAAGGCGGAATCAATTCCTGATGAAAAAGAAAGCGAATTAAATGTTTCGGAACGAATTGTTTGAAAAGCGCAATCGCATAGCCAATAGCGCCTACATTCTCCAGAGAAAATGTCGCCTGCCGTTCCACGGGCAGTCTGGCTTATTCCTCGAGAGACAGCGAATCCGAGAAACTCGAACCTACATTTATCTTGCGACCTACCATCGCAAACCGAATGGATCGACTCATTCGAGGCGATGGAAACAAGTGCGATGGCAAATTTAAGGAGACTAAGATGGAGATACGTCTGTGCTTGCATGCGTGGTTCAATGCAGCCATTCGGCTTCATGTGCAGCAAAATGAAGGAATAGGGCCCTGAGAGAAGCCTTAGCTGAAAAGGAAAATATAAGAAAATGGGAGACAGAAATCATTGTGGAAGAGGGGGATGGGTGAGGGAAGGGGAAGGAGCTCTCTTTGTGAGCTCACACTTATTTGTATCAGAATGTCAAAAGCAGTTTCCCGCTTGGTGATCCCGAGAAATCGGAAGTCCCGTTCTACGACCGTGGAAGATATCGAGGCGGAAGCAGCGAAAACGAAGAGAAGCAGGCAGAGAAGGAAATTAGCGGAAAAGACAGAATTCTGAGAAAAAAAAAATCGCGAGCTCGCCCGCCTTCTTTTCTTTTCTTCGCTTATCGTCTGCAGTCTCACCCCATCATTCACTCCGCACCATTCGTCTTACTCAAGACTGAAGACGAAGGAAAGAATAATAATAAGAAAAGATCAGATTGATGAATGAACAAACGAACTCACGCGCTGCGCAACCTCAGTGTCACCGAACACTGCAGCGACCGCTCCATTGTTCTTCTCCACAGCAGGCCCACATCCAGCGCAGCAAACGTCCCCGCGGAATACCAAGACAAATACACTCCGGGGAATATCAGGCTTCCCCTCATTCTATGTTCTAGCTATAGCCTTCGCTGCTACACGCACAGCCCAAGCCAGTCGCCCCCCCTCTCCCTACGAGAGCGTTCTGCGCTCTCGACACGCGACATCTTCAAGAAGACCGCATACATACAACGAACACGTATACCGCGCCCGTTCGTATAATAAACGAAAACGCCTGCCATATTCTGCGCATAGTACGCGGCCGAAGCACGCGAACAAGCGGTTTCGCCTCTGCAGAGACGTTCAAGCGTGCGACTCGGAAAAGAGTATAAGCCACTACGCTTTCTTCCTCCGTTCCCGCTCTCCACAGCAAAATCTTTCTCGTTCGTTTCTTTCTTCCTCGCTCTTTCTCCTCTTTTGTTTCTTCTTCTTTATATTTTTCGAACACTCGAGTTCTCGTTCGACAACGTCGACTGATTTGTTGCGATCAGAGCGCAGCTGAGCGCCCTGAATGCGCTCCGCGCGCGCTGCTATGGGGCCCAGTGTTTGCAACGGGAACGTGGAGGACGCCAGTTTCCCGGCCGAAACGAGTTCAATTTCAGGAGAGAGGCTGGCTCGGTCTCCGTGCCACCCGCACACACGGGCAACGCAGGTTCGCCCGGGCATACGACGAGAGAAAAATAACCTTCGGCGCTGATGCAGAAAATGCCGAAGGAAAGAAGGAAAGAAATAATGTAAGCAAAAAAACCTTGAACTCAAAGGCGGAGAAAGGAGGGGGGGGGGACAACGAATTCAGAAACTCGCGCGCCCGTGCGCATGCAGCAGATTCCGATGTGATCCAACCTTCATTTCGCGTCTTGTTAGCCATCCGTTCTCCAACCTTTCGATTGTGTGTAGACGACTGAATGCATGCGTTGAACGACGCTGTAGACTGGTTGAAAAGGTTCTGCGGTGAGTCGGTGAGGAAAGAACGAAACGCGGAGATGTAAGAAAGCCCACACCACGCACGCACACATAAGGGGGATGAGTTTGACTCACGCGATCGGCAACAGCAGGTGCAACTGATTGTTTGGTGCTGCTTCCGATATATAGGTACATAGCGGAGCACCTTCATTACAGCGGCTGTTACGCAGGTTCGTGCTTGCATCAGCTTGTCAAGAACCGCTATCGGACTTCTCTGTCTCTTGCCTCTCGCTTCGTGCTCGTTCGGCGACATTCCTCTATACTGACTGAAGCTGGCGCAAGCGGAGTAGCAACCGGTACACCGTTCGCATGTCGTCGGAACGTCAAGACCTGCGCTGCAGCAGTTAAAATAATCACTTCCGCACGCATTTCTCGCATGAGCCCGACTCGGTTTAAAGCTTGACTTTTGAGTTCTCTAATACGCGCGCTCGGCTGCTTTTTCTCATCGTGTGCGCGCCCAGTTATTGCCTGTCAATCTCAGCCGTACATGCTATACACAGGCTCACGTTGCGACCGTGTCCGCTATGCTATACAGGGGACATATCTCAGAAGGACTAACTGTTGTGGTAGATGGTCTATCATTTTTTAACGCGATAGCGTCGAGGGCCCCGTGTCGCAGAAAATCCGGCATCGATGTCGGCGTCGGTGTCGGCATCGGCTTTGGCGCCCACGGCCGAGAAAATCACCCCCAACCACGCAGGCCCTCCAAATATATTTAGGTACATGCCACACCATTCTATCATTAATGTTGCTCATATCTTGTCTTGCATTTTTGGCAAAGCTATTCCTCGGAATTTTGAGAATGACAATCCACAAACAAATGCCATGAAACAAAACACCCACAGCCCATGCCTTTTATGTTAATTAATCTGTGGAACTCAGGAAGTTTTCAAAGCAACCGGCTGCACAACTTAGACTCCTCTCTACGCCTTTGCATCCCAGCTGGACTCTGCCGTCGAGAAGCTAGCCTACTTTTTCGACTATGGCTAGGAGTGACCTTTACTAAGTCTTTTGCATTCCGAATCAGATGGGCCGACGATGCCTCGTGTGATGACTGTGGTAGCGAGGAGACTCCTCAGCACCTTCTCTGTGACTGTCCTCGCTACAATTTACAGAGACGGTCGCTTGTACACGCGATAGCGCGTTTTGACCAAAGACCTCTAACAGAGGAACTTGTTTTAGAATGCCGACATCACAAGCCATCGCAGCGGAGGGCGACGAGGGCACTGTTGCAGTTTTTAATGGCGACAGACTTGGACAAGCGGCTGTTGCCCGGACAGATGTTTAGAGTGCTACTGTGATGTGCCACCTGTGATCGATAGTGATTGTGTATCTGTGCTCCTTTCTTTCTCTATCTCTACTTTCCTGTCACTTTACCTCCCCCTCCCCTCTCTCCCCAGCGTAGGGTAGAAAACCGGATCTTCCCATCTGGTTGACCTCCCTGCCTTTCGCCTTTCTTCTGTATCTCTCTCTTCTCAGACTGAAATATTAAAAGTACGAAACAAAGACGGAAACCTAAAAATTATGCAATTTTTTTGGCGCGGTTGTGCAATATCTCCGGGATCGCCCCACGCAATAGGCCCGGTTTTTATCAGAAAGTTTGCCTTCGTACAGCGTTCGCCCCCAGTGTTTCCCGGTAACCATTACGATTGCTTAAGCTGCAGTTTTCGGGAAGCGTGAGAAGCAGTCAGGGATCTTTGAATGCTATCGCGTTCCACTCTTAAAAGCGAAGCTTAAGCGTCCTTCCAATTTTTGACTGGGAAACTTGGCGCAATAAATTTGGCACAGACAAAGGGAACAGACAAGGATGAATACACGCTGCTACCAATTGTTTATTTCTATAAACGCACCAGCGACTTATAAACTTGTTTGAGTGCATGCGTCGCGCCACTTCATATAAAAGCGCGAAGGCAAATAAATGATTAACTATCGCGCGTGTCAGATATAAGCATTAGAAAACTCAAGCTCGGCCTTGCGCGACGCAGTTGACGCCTCGCTTTTACAGATAATAGAATGCCTGTCAATAAAGAAAGCTTCCAAGGCAAACCGAGATGTGTTAATCGCAGACCTACCGAGAATCCTGGTCTCACCAAACCGTGCCTCGCATCCACAGTCCGTAATATGGGCGACCAAATGCACATATACTTATCGTCTTTCTTCCTGGCTCTTAGAGCATGATCCTTAAGTCGGTCGTTTATACATCGTTCTGTCTGGTCGATGGAGAGAGAGAGAGAGAGAAATAGAAGGGAGGAAATCCAGGGAAGTTAACCAGACGAACGTCCGGTTTGCTGCCTTGCACTGGAGGAAGAGGGTATAGGGATGAAAAGAGAGAGGAGATAGAGCACAGTTTCGCCTTCCTTCGTTTTCGTCATGGGAGTAGAATATACATCCCTTGACTAGCACTTCACGAATCGTCACCGAGTCAATTGCAGCCTCCGCGATCAACTTCAGAAACATTTTCAGAGCTAATTGCGGAGGCCACGCTCCGCTGTGCTGAGTACGGTGAACGCCACCTAGGTGGCGTTGGTAGTGCTTCTTGATGCCAGCGTCCCTTCGAATGCTGGCATCGAGGCGTCGTAGTGCTGAGACCACCGAAGCGTTCACTGTCGGTGCGCGTTAGTGTCATAATGCAGTACTTCTCTTTTCTGCTCGTAGGCGGCGGCACCGCCCCGAGCAAGAGCGCGGGTACACGGAGGAGTGTTAGATATATAAGGCGCGTCTGTGTAGCTCTCTGCAAATGCGTTTGTGGCGCAATGGGTTAAACGCTCGGCGATCTATCGTCGCGGACCGAGAGGTCGTGGGTTCGATTTCCAAATTTTGCATGTTTGTGGAACTTTTTCTTCTGGTTTCTTTCTTTGTATTATGTTCGTGTACATTGTAAGCTGACGTATTTCCGTGACGGAAATACGTCAGTGAAGTCTTGGTGGACCCCGGCATAAAAAAGAGAGAGAGAGAAAAAGGTAGAGGAAAGACAGGGAGGTTAACCAGAGGTTATCTCCGGTTGGCTACCCTGTACCGGGGGAGGGGTGAAAGGATGCGAAAGGAGAGACATAAAAAAATAAGTGAAAATAAAGAATAAACAAAAAGGAAGGAAACAAGAAAATCACACACGCACACAAAACAGAACTGTTTCTGTGGGCACTGTCATGAAGTCCGCGAAGGCGTTCTCGTGTTGCATAGTCTGAAAGTTCCGTCCTAAGTAACACAATGCAGAGTCACAATTTGTCACTGAGCCCGGTGTCCTTCAAGTAACGCAGCAGTGCCTTCAGGGCGGCTCGCGCCGTTGTTTGTGAAGGCCAGTTTCCAAGGATGTTCCCTTCTGTTATTGGCATAAAACACTTTCGTGTTAATATAAGGGAGGAAATCCAGGGAAGTTAACCAGACGAACGTCCGGTTTGCTGCCTTGCACTGGAGGAAGAGGGTATAGGGATGAAAAGAGAGAGGAGATAGAGCACAGTTTCGCCTTCCTTCGTTTTCGTCATGGGAATAGAATATACAATCCCTGACGAGCACTTCACGAAGGGACATTCATGCTTTGCTTGGCAACCTCGTTTGCTGTCATCGTAAATCCGTGCACGGAGCTTGGACGACTTGTTAGGGGCCGAAACCACCACAGTGTATGTGTCCAAATGTTTTTGCGCTTCCAGTCAACATGCGGAAAACGGTGTGCCATTGCTCTGAGTTAGGGTCAGTTATTAATGCTGCTTTATTTATAAATCCAGGATTAATAAATGAAGCAGCGATAAAACTTGCGCAGTATGCAGTAAAGTTCGCGTTCTGACATTTCCGTGCACGTCACAAAGATTGGAGAGAGAGTGCGACTGTGTGTATAACAATCTAAAGATAGGGCGGTGACTAAGTGTACTACAATATTGCATCTAATTGTACTAAAACGCTACGTATTTGATCCAATGATCTGACACGTTCTACATATATCCCTGAAGAGACGAGGTGGAATTCACAGGGAATCTACGTCAATTCCGTAAGATTGTCCCGAAAATAAAAGCAATAAATAAGGAATTAGTTAGTCTACGGCAAATGGAAGCGTGTCAACCTAAAATCAGTACCGCGAATTTCAATTCACCTGTATGTTTTCGACTTCGTCCAGTGGCTCCAGCGTCACCGCACAGTAGTTATTCGTGACACGAATGATATACCATCGAGCGAAGCGGATTGTTGCAGCATTACACCGATTCCGCCGGTCTACTTTACGCCATATTTAGGCGGCTAACAGTCCATCGGCGTTTCATAAAACGAAGCAAATGAAGCCGTTTCTGACCGTGCCAACGCGAAACTGAGCCAAACCCTCCGGTGACAGTAACTGACAAATTCGTCCGAGACCAGCAGCTTCAGGCCTACGAACCCAACTGGCTCGGGGCCGATTTAATAAAGCCGCCTTCATGAATCACACAGACAGTAATAGCAAAACGCTAACTACCGAATCAGCAGCACCAGCTCGGGCCATCAGCTGGCGTTACCGGCTTAATCGTACGGGCCCAGAACGACGCCGCGCAAAGTGGCGATCGCGCGTATAAATCCTCGCCTTGGGGCAGCTATAAATCAAGGCTCGGAACTGCAGGTCTCCCGCATCTTTTCGCTCGCTCTCTCTCTGACTCCGATATACAAGCCTGCTACTGAGTAGTGGCTTCTTAGCACGCCAAAAAGCCAGGCAAAGTGCGTAAAAAAATGACCGGCGACACACACACACACATAAAAAGGCGTGCGGTATATAGGGAATGAAGCGGGCAGAGAAAACCAAGAAATAGACTAAAGAAATGCGACGGCCTAAGCAGAGGAAGTAGGCTGCGGATGATTTATGACACTCGGTGCGGGGCTAATGCAATTACTTGCCGAAGCGACCCGTGCCACTTTTGAAGGAAGCGCAGAGTGTTTTTGTTCTGTCGCGTGTACGACGCGTGAGAAATTTTACCCCCGCGCGCGCGACCCATGCCGGCGACGAGCAGTCTGCACGGCTTCACAGCTGTGTGCGGCGTGCGACTGCTGGCGGCAAAGAGACCGGCCGTTCTTTCACAGAGAGACTTCCGCGAGTGGAGGTCCCCGCCGACGAGACGTGTGTGACGTCCGGAAACACGTGTTACCACACATCCCCCCCTGTCTCTCTCTGTGTCCCCTTCAGACAGAGAACACGTGGTTTTCGTTTTAACGAGGAAAAGCGCTATACCCTCGTAGAGGAAACCTTTCCACTGTATGGGGGAAGCCGTCCACAGACAGACGGGGGCAGGACTATACTGCCTATGGCACGTAATTAGGGGAGTCTGACGAAGCTCGGTTGTAGAGTAAGCGAGTGAGGGACGTGTAGAGAGGGGCGGCACAGTTGTGTGCAACGATGCAGCGTGTTGACAGGGGAACGAGCACGTGTGTGACGAGTTTCAGACAGCCGGCGTTGATATGGCATGAGTAACTAAGCAAAGCTGTAAAAGAAAAAAAGAGAGGAACGACAACACTTTTTTTTGCTTAATAACAAATATTTTTCTCTCGTAGGTTTACTCTACACTTGTCAAGAGAGATCACAATGTCTTGTTTGCTTTGTTTAACCCCATTACATTGTGATTTCTCTCTGTTGAGTTTTTCTTCATTGCTGGTCGAGGCACTGGCCAGAATCTGAGTGTTCCATTAGGCTAATCAACGCTCGGTGCCGGCGCATCGTCGAAGAAACGAGGCACAGGCGTGTAAGCAGTGGCCCAGAGGTACACGGATAGGAAGCATCCACTTATGATGGGACGACGTTGACGGGGTGCGCAGCGCGAAAGCTTACATCTGTTTCCTCACTGATAACCAGCTTTTTATATTTCCCTCTCCAACTCAGTTCCTTTTTTCCATCACAGAAACAGGAAGCACGTGGTGTGCGCCGCCCCGACGTCCTCGGAAAAAATGTAAGCGGCAATAACAAGGGGTACACGCAGGAACCACCTGAGCCCCACGACAACTTCCTGTGCGGCATGTCACCAACTTTTGGGGACAGAGAGAGGCATAACTGGTGTGATGCGAAGACGTCTCAGAGGATCAAAGGGCATGTCCTGAGCCGGAAGACGACTTTGGTGGTCGTCTCTTTGCAAAAGCCGCAGTGACCTCCTTGCGACCCGCCTCTGTCACAGAAACGCACGGCGGTGCATGTAGCCCAGATGGGATGAGCCCACTTGCATGATGTACTTTGGAAAACAGGATGAAGGGATGGCATTACCAAACTGTCCACGTTTGAAGTGTGCCGTCTGCCAAGAGACAAGCTTGACATGTGTCACAACAAAAAGTACGTAACTACGAATGATTGGTGAGAGCATACTGTCGGCAAGAGTAATAAAAACAGAAACAAAAAAAATGTGAGTGACGGTTGCCTGCCGTCGGAAAAGATGCGAAGAGAGAGATATATGCAAAATAATAACAAGGTTGTGACGGCAAACTCCGTGTTATAACTAGTCGCACACGGACTTCTAAGCGCATGTTATAAGCTTAATGTTTCGTTAAAGACGTTAGCGTAACCGGACCTATGAGGAGAGCAGTCGAAAAATGGAGGTGAGCAAGCTATTTCTTGCATCTATCTGGCCTTTGTGAGCCTGTCTCATAACAGTGACGTTTGCAGACGTTCAACCCCGCGAAAAAAATACGTCGTAAATTATTCTCTTCACTCTATTTTTCCATTCGACGCCTTAGAGCCGCACCCATGAACCATATCGGCTAATATCTGTTCCGCTGGAAACCCGGAAAATTACCGATTAAGAGGGATGGGGGGTCCTGGCAAGGAGACACACTGATCGTTCCAATACTATTCACTGCATGCTTAGAAAGGGTACTCACAAGGTGTTAACGGGTGAATGATTAGGCGTGAGGATCAACGTGGAACATCTTGGCGAGCTGCGGTTTGCCAATGAGATTCCAGCAACTGGAGATTATTTACAACAAATGCTGGATATGATTTGCAACGAACGCCTGAACAGCTTAGTCGACAAAGTATAAGAGTATGTATGAGGACTAATATGCAGAAGGCTCTAAGGTAACGTTCAATAGACTGACAATGTAACAAGAGTTCGTGATTGATAGTCAGCCACAACTTACTACAGAAGTTGTGCGAGAGCGCATTTGTCTATAGGTCAGTTAGTCGGAGGGAACGCAGATCGTGAGAAGAAAGTATCGAATAATAAATGTGGGTAGGAGAGCATATGTCAAACCCGCCCAAATTGTGACAGACAACTTGCCGTTATCCTCGAAAGGAAAACTGTAACCGTTTCACGAATAATGATGGGCGCGAGGTTAGGAGACATGTCGAAGGGAAACGAGCGGCGCAAGACGACGAGGACAGGAACACAAATAATATACGTACGCCAACTACACCAACTGAAGTTTCTTCACGCAATATGCATTCGCTTTTAAGCACCGCCTGCCATCAAACAATCAAAAGATCACACAATTCAAAAAAGGGGGGAAAGGAAAAAAAAAACAGTTTCTCCCATAACGCGAAGCAGTGACGCGCTCGCTGGGGTAAGCCTTTGTTCTACGGTGCAGATGAAGACAGGCTGCTGTAAATGATTATGCGACGATGGTTCCACTCCCTCTACCCTCCCTCCCCTCTTCTTTAGCGAAAGAGACGGACAGAACACGAACAAGGAGAGTACTACATTCGATACACTAAGGGAAAAGGGGATGTAAGGCGGGAGGAGCCGAGATACGAGAGAAAACTAAAGGAGATAATTACCACCAAAAAGGTAAAACATGGGAGAGGAACAAGACGGTCGAAACGTGTGTGTGTGTTTTTTTTTTCTCTGTGTCTTTCTGTGTTTCGTATTTGTAGCGGTAATTACGCCCTTTAGGAAATAGAACTAACTATATAGGCCAAGCAGGTTCTGATGAGCAAAGAACTCTCAGCAACCGCTCCTTTGTGTGTTGCACGGCTAGCAAAAAAGGAAGCAAACGGAGGCCATACAATATTACGCTGATTGACAATAACACAGACATTAGCATACTATAACGGTGTATATATGTATATATTTCTATAAACAAGGAGGAAGGACAAGCTGTAGTAATATACGCAGATATTTAGCTATGAACTGTGCTAAGCTTGCATGCCCAGTAAAGGACAACGGTAAGCGTTACCCAACCCACACCGGAGAAAGATGGAGCGAGTGTGACGGACGTGATGGAAAGATGGGGAGGCAGAGTGATCTATTTATCCGTAGAACCTGACGCGCCCAAGCAACCGCCGGACTATGAAAAATGACGCAGTGGAGCGCTCTGTAGACTAATTTTGACTTACGCGTAGGGTTTATTAACGTGGATCTAAATTTGAATTTACCTGCGGCGTTCTTGCACTTTGCCTCTACGGGAATGCGTTCGCTGTGACCGGAAATCGAGAACTACGTGATCTAGAGCTTTACTATAACTCTATAGAGTAGCGATCGGGCTCAACAGACGAACGCCGTATAGCCACTCAACCACGGTACGGAGTGACAGAGTACCTATACCGCATTCACAGCAGAACGTGTGCAGAAGGTGTGCGTAGTAGCATACGCTATACAGCAGCCCATATGTGGCTGACAGCAATAAAATCCTAGGTGACACTGACCCGAGAATTTTCGTTGTCGAAAATTACAAAGAATAAGCTATCCGCAACAGTCAGCACCTTCAGAGTGACTTCTAGAATCATGTATTCACAACTTTGCGGCCCTGTAGATTTAATGAACTGTAGTTGGGTTGCTTACCTCAAGGCCGTTTTCCTTATCCCCCCCCCCCCAAAAAAAAATAAATAAAATAAAGCAAGAAAAAAATTGGAAGTATAACATAATCATAATCCACAGTTCTCGCCTTCTTTATTCTTTATTCAGACGTATCCCCACTTAGCCCGAAAGCGTTACAGCAGGGGGGTTACAAACATGAAAAAATGCAAACACTATTTCCCACCCTATCGAAGTTCTGTTTCACAGCGTCGCGAGAAAACTTTATTAAAGATATAGCATTTATCGAGTCGGCCATTACAGATTGCCGTAATGGTGCTTCGTTGAAAACTTGTAGGACTACGCATCGCGAGAATTGGATTTTGGAAAGAAAACACGCCCTTGCTCTATCACCACAACGAATTACACTGCGAGGATGTAAAATAGTAGGGCGTACTGCGATAAAAAAAGAAAGAAAAAAAAAGAAAAAAAAAGGAGTGAACGTGCGAACGAATCTGCTCTGGAAACACGGCGATCGCTTAGTTAAACGGTAGCGATCATTAGGCAAATAGACGCCAGTGCAGGGAATGTGGAGCCAGGCGCGTTCGCTAATGAAGATCTCGCGGGATACCTCCATTAACTAACTTGCAGCGAGTTACCATTGTACCTCGCAGCTAATGAACCTGCTTAATAGCAGGGACGTTGATGCCCGCCGAAGACCCGCAAGAAATTGCGCACGGAGCGCGCACTCAACGCAATAACTGGAGATTAAGGAAGCTGGCGGCTGCCTCGGTGGATGTCATACCCACTGCATCGAGGCTCAACTTGGGACACTTAAAAACTCGTAGTGGCGGTATTTAACTCCATTGAAGCAAGTCTTATGCTTTTTTCTTCTTTTTTTCGTGACACGATGTAATCGGAGAGGGTGGTGCTTTTTGATGGCACCGTCTAGTCCTCGTGGCCTGACAAACAGTTACGGATATAGTCCCAGTCATAAATACAATCAGATAGCTTGAACACAAAGTTCTGCACATGAGTCCGGGAAGCCGTACAGGATCACAAAAATACTAAGTTAGATAACAGTTATTGCTCGCATTCTTATTATTAACAGACACTGTTAGACACTGTTGATTACATGTTTATTGTGTCTTCGTGTTCAAGTAACATTTGTGTCTGCGTACATGACTGTTGCACTTAGAGTGCGGCATTCAAGAGGGACCTAATTCGCAAGTCCCCAAGATCTTCAGTGTGAACATCTTGGTTTTGTGAGCATTTGTGGTGTGTGAACTCATGTGTAGCGTGTGAACACTACAGTTTTGCGAGTATTTACGCCATGTGAACTCTCCTGCTGCGCTAACATTTATTTATATTGCAGTACTAAGACTTGGTACGTGAATGTTCGTCCATGTGTTTATTAGTCCAGTTTTGTGATTGTTGACAACTTTCCGACGACAACTATTATGTAAGAGAATAGAAGTAGCCGGCGCCACACATAGCCTCCAACCCCCCTCTCCTTAAATACATTTAATTAAAAAAAAACTCTCAGATAGGAAGCCGCAGAAGATAAACATGTACACCCTTGCAGTTTTTTAACAATATGAAGCGAGCGTCGACCGCACGGCGTTTCAGTGATCTTGTAGCCGTGAGGGGCACTCCTGCAGCGAACAGCGCAGCCGAATACATTACAACTACAATTCGCCTTGCGCGACCGCACCTAAAGTTTCCAATCCCGCCGTCCCTCTCCGCTACAGGGCTGGTGACACGCCGTCCGGTCTATACGCTCGCCTGATATTGTTAAAAAATGGCAAGGGTGAACGTTTGTGTAGATAAATACAAGCAGTTGGCTCACACCCGTCACGCCAGTGTAAGTTGCAAAGGACGGATGACGTCATTGTTGTCGCCATGTGTTAGAAGCTTGGCTTTAGGCAATCTTTATGAAAAAAAAAATACCAGTGGATTTTCAGAGAGAGAGAATATAATTTTTCTGTATGCGCACAGACGTTCACAACAGCCATGAGGTGAAGCCGGGCATTACAGCTGAGCATTTATCGAACTGCCATCGACGGGCGGAGCAATCTGAGTACGGTTCTTTGTCGGGGTGATAGAAAAGAATGAGCATGACAGTTCACCATTACAGGAAAGCTGCCACTCAGCAATCGTTTTGATTGATCAGCTTTAAAAAATTAATTATGGGGTTTTAAGTGCCAAAACCACGATCTGATTATGAGGCACGCCGTAGTGGGGGACACAAGAAATTTGGACCACCTGGGGCTCTTTAACGTGCACCTAAATGTAAGTACACGGGTGTTTTCGCATTTCGCCCCCATCGAAACGCGGCCGCCGTGGCCGGGATTCGATCCCGCGACCTCGTGCTCAGCAGCCCAACACCATAGCCGCTGAGCAACCACGGCGGGTATTGATCAGCTTGCTGCCGGATCTCCCACAACGTTGTTGCAAATAAATTCAATTCAACATCAATTCAATTTCACCTATATTGCTGTCTTCGTGAGTGGTTGCAGTAGGGTTACTTGAAACAACGATTGTCACGTGAAGAGTATGAATTATAAATCAACCTTCCAGAACATACGCGTATCCCTTCAACATAGCCGTATTGGTTTAAAACATTTCTGGGTGCCACCATTTCAGATCTGAATATGCAGCTTTGAAATGTAATAACGCACCAGAATTTCCAGCGGGGAAAACAAAAACAAAACAAAGACACTTAAGTTAACAGGAAAGACTATTTCTGCCTACATAATTTTTTTTATCGCAGCTAATCATGCAGGGTGTGTTACTCGGTCAGCCAACTGGCCAGCATTTCAGGCCTAAATACAGCCTTGATGGCACTTCTCTCGCGATTCAAGAAACATGTCGTTCCCGCGAGCATCTCTCTACAATCGCTTTTCTTTTCTTTCCCTTTTCTTTACTGAATAGTGCAGCCCCGCCGACCTCGAAAGTATAACGCACGCATCGTCGGCTGGTCGTAACATCGTGAGCGCTTGCAGATTTATAGCGTTTGGCAGCGCCAAATATTAAGCGCTATCAACAACTCCCCCCGAAATCGTGCGGGACAGGCTTTTTCTCCCGCGACCACGCACGGCATCAAGCTCCTCTTACTGTTCTTTCCGAGCCTTGTTATACGCCTGTATTACATTTTCTCGAGTACGGTCGTGGTTGAGAACCGCAGAGGGCTCTGGTCAGCCTCACTGTTTCTATTGCTCTCTGTGTGCGTGTCGTTCTCTGTTCTCTACCCTGCTTCTGCCTCTTCTAATTAACGAGAAAACAAACGTACGCGGACCGAGCACGAAGCAAGCATTAGAAGAAAGAAAATGGGGGAGGGAGAGGGGGAGGAGAAAAGAAGAAACGCAATGTTCCGTCTTAAGAGGCAAGAATCACTCCGCCCGTCGGAGAGAAGAAAGACAGCCGCCATTAGCGCAGTGATTGCAAACTCGAGAAAACAAATCGAAACGGCCCTTGAGGCGGGAGGTTCGCAGCATTGACTCTGGCAACTGTCATAAGAACGCCAGCAACCCGGCACCCGGGGGAGTTTGCCACTAAGGAATCGGCGGCCATCTTGCAGCGCGCACCGAGAGGTTCTTTTATAGGAGAGGTATATACAACGTCCGCCCGGATCGGAACCGCAGCGTTATCACTATCGGTTGGTCAATGCACTCTTCTGAAAATAAAGGTTTAGTTGGTTTTAGAAAGGTTTTTCCCGCAGGCCTTTACCGAGCAGTGGAGCGAAATTGTATTTTATCATCAGCGTACCAGCTTCGTGATTCAGTTCGAAATTTGCAGTGTGTGAGCGTGGACTAGCGCTAATCTTCTCCGCTCTGACCGTAGGAAAGGCGTTGCTCTATGATTCAAATCAATTATAACGTTGTTCCCAAAATAGTACTTTAAAGAACCGAGAGATAGAGTAAAGCGAACGCTTGGTTTTCACAGTGAAGTAGATGGCCGTCATTTGAAATAGTCGCATTTCGAGAAACAGTTGTTAAACAGTCGACGTCACTATAATGTATATATGCTATGAACTGGCAACGCGTTAAAGATAATAGTAACCAACGGAAACCAATGAAAAATGAAATATCTTTACGACATTCAGATATATACACAGGAGAACTTAACGATGGCGTCCGGCACTAAAAAACATACATTTTTCCAATAACAACGACGATTTAACCACACATCATCTTTGCACATTCTCTCGCTTAGGTCGAGAGGAGTTACCTAATAAATATTCACCATAAACTTTCTAAAAACTTCTCAAAGAAAGTAAACAAAAGTACCCTGTGTCGCACAGTCACTAAAGAAAATAGAACCACTTGGCAAATTGTAGCACCGAAGCTTTGCTAGCTGCTGCGCGAGTGTATCGTTAAGTGTCCGCGCTGCACACACTGAACACTCGCCTATGCGCAAAGTGCACCCAAAATACACCCTCCACCAATTTATGCATCAGCAAAGGGTCCACTAACGGTTCGGGCAAACTCGCCAACTTTCCATTAAAACGTTTCCACAGCCTGCCCGGCATTAAGACGTTTTCTTCGTTCCGTTCCGTTCCTTCCGTCCCCACTCGCTGGCGTCTTTCCTCTCAACTCGTAAGTCCTGTTTAATTACATTTCGAACAGAAACGTCCGTCTCCCTAAGATGGCACAAAGAAAAACCAGCTCGCCGGGAAATCGCGCGTATGCCGACTTGGAGTGCCCGCAGAAGACGTCGAGCGCGGATTCGTTGGCTTAATTCACTACAGCTTTACCGCTTTATGAGGGCCACAGTGAGTTCGAAAAAGAAAAAAAAAAGAAAAAGAAAGACAGAGAGGAAGGCAGAGCATCCAACGAGCGCGACGAGACTGAACGACTCTCGCACTGCCAAGGCAAGCCTGGCAAAGACAGGCCGAAAATCTAATTGCGACAGCGCCAAGGCAAGGCTGCAGCTGCCGGCGGCCGCCTAAAAAACGACAAGGGGGCAGTCCAGCCCAGTTGTCACGTGTAACACATGCGCTGCAGTCTCCTCCGAGGCGAAAGCAAAAGCGCGGACTCGCCAACAAAGGCATTAGCGTACGCAAGAGGGCCCGCACGAAGACGAGCATTGAAAGAAAAGGAAAAACGAACAGAAAGCGGGGACGATCAGAATCAAGCGAGAACAACGGAACGGACAAGACGTTGGAACGAGGAGTGCAAAGGGGTGCTAAGGATGTTGGGAGGTGAAGGAGGGGGAGGTGAGGGGGGGGGGGGGAAGAAAAACAGACCGCTCGGATCGAAGGAATGGCGTAGAAGACCTAGCAATGAAAGAAAAGCCCGGGCATACGCACATGCACAGCGAAAGAAAATGAATCGAGCTCATTATGAAAAAGACGCGGGAGGCCTGCTGTATAGTTTCGCGCGATCAACGTGTTCCACGTGCGCAGCGGGGATCTCCCGTCCTTCTGACTGCACGCATATTTTTTTTTATCTTTTTCGCCGTTATCTCCATGCCTGAATGATTAGCGTACCGTAACTAGCAGCAGGGGCCGCGCTCGACTGGCGATATTTGCTCGGAGCTCGACGGCACGAAAGTAAGTTGCGTGAAGGGCAAACTAGCGTACCGCGTTCTTGTTTTTCTTTTTTATTTCTCTCTCTCCGTGCACCTGCTTTAACGTCGGCGCGTTTTTAGCGCGGTTCGGCTGAGGACGCTAATTGAGGCTTAACTCTTTCCTCGTTCCCGCGTCATAAGGCTTTTACGCTCGCAGCGGTGCAACCAAGAGAAAAACAAAATGAAGTAAGAAGGAAGAAAGTCAAAAAACAAAAAAGTCAGTACAGCGCAATAAAGTCTACTGACCTGCGAGACCATCGTTACAGTGTTTTGACAGAAGTGATATTTATCAGAACTGTTCGAATAGTAAGATTCCTGAATCAAACTGAACACAAATACTTTAGAATATCGAATCAAATAATGTACTTCTAAACGCAGGAAAACTCCTCTTTGTAAAAAAAAAAAAAAGATAAATAAAGAGAGAAAACAAAGCAGATCGAATGCACCCTTCAGATGCAACCCGATTACCATTTATCCGATAAATTTCCGTGGATTAAGTTCATCGATCCTCGAGTCGCTAATTCTAAGCAAACAAACAAACAACAGCGACATCAAAACTTCCGCCACGTCGCGGCACATGACGCAGGACGTCCAGCACTCGCCGAACGGCGGACCGTGCGCAACGTCTCATTTTCCAAGATTACACGGCGAGCCTCTCAACGCTCATTACACGAAAATGCTTGTGCGCTCACTCTTCCAACACGTGTAAGCGCGCCACAAAGTGCGGTGCATTCACGAGACAGTGCCCCGCGGGCAACCGCTGTCCACGCGTAAACAGACCCGCGAAGGAGCGGTCAGCCGGATCTTCGCGGACGCAATTAGGCAAGCGGGGTCGCCGTCTTCGGGCCGCCGTTCTCGAACGCTCACTATCCACGTCCTAATGCAAGCGGATCAACGCGACGGATTCAAATTGAAGTGGCAGAGGAGGCAGGCCTTCGGCGGAAGCATTAGGGGTTCAGCGAAGCGGAGGCGTACTATAGCGTTTTAGGCGTATACCCGGAACATAATGGCGGGCGCTGACGCGAGCAGCACTCTAGTAGAGCTATACAGAGCAGCAGCGCTTGTGGTGACACCTTGCGGTGCTTTGTTGAAAGCAAGCACGCTAAATTTTGATTGCATTATAGCTGATTAGCTGACAGTGCTACACTTATTATTTTTTATTTTATTTATTTACTTTTCTATTGCGAGTGATGAGAGATCGGATTTTTTTGCTTCTAATTAGTGGGAACTGGTCTGAATATGTATTTTTTAATACTCCCACTGCCGTACTCGATTATTTGTTATCGTTTTGTTTAGACATGGTAATTTGTCATCTTGGTATTTCCTTCCCCTCTTCCTATCTTCATTTTCTATGATAATGCGTCCACCTTCCCGAAGGGCATTGCAAACGTGAACCTTTCGGTGGCAGTTGCTGGCCGGCTTTCTTCCTTTTCTCTCTTTCAATTGGATATATGTTTTCAAAGCAAATAGTGACAACAATAGTTGCAGTAGCATGAGCTCGAGGAGAGATAACCATTACAAACTTGTTTTTGCTCCTTTTCTTTTTCTAATAGTGGGTCCGGGCCATATACACCATATTGTTTCTGGCGCACTGTAGTCTATCTTACAGTGTGACAAGATGTCGCCACCGGCAATGCTGCTACCAGATACGTCTCCTGCCATTCCGGTATACGCTAGTAAATATTAAATATGGTTACACTACAACGACATACGTCGCGTACATGTCACGTACAGATACAAATTAATTGGAGGACACCGCAAGCATAGCCTGATTTGGTAACAATAGCAGTGATCGAGACGAATTTGCGTTTACGTGTGCGTAAATGTCGGTCTGCAAGAAAGCATGTCCTTGGAATATTTTCAAAAACGCGACGACAAAAGTGGGGCGCAGATGACTGACACATTCGTATATAAAATCTGCTTGAGTCGGCCGTTCGAACTTCAAATTTGTGGTTCAAGTAGAGGGCGTAGCACTGTCTTAGCACCAGCGTCTGGGCGTTGCCGTGGACCTTTATACTCAAGTCATATGGCAGAAGCCGCCATACGAGCTCCTTGTATGCACGGCCCGAGAGCGTTGATATAATTGAAATAAATCAGTATGTAGGATATTCCACATATTGTAGGAGATTGCAATAATTTGTCTCGCCAAGAATTTGTTGCTATGGTAGCCACATGTGTAGCTCGACCTCCTGCAAGAAAGCAGCTTCAGCTGTTCACGATAGCACCAGAATTCTGTTTCGGTGACCCTTTATAGGTCGTGATTTTTCTAAACTGATTTTCAAACAATCTATGTATGCGGTATAGTTCATTCGTCCTCGCGGTTCACCGCAGTATATATAGCTGCACTGCTTACACGATGGATTCGTAGGCTCGCTTCCGTTAAAATCGTAGTTGAACCCCATAAACTTAGTGGCCTCTTGGTGAATCTTTCAGAACGCTTTCACTACGACGAGATTGGTTAACAACAGCGAATAGAAAACCCTGTTTAACACTAACGACAACTTAATGATGCGCCTGCATCGTAATACTTTATTGCAAATGTCAGTGCTTCACGACTGTTAACGCGTGTTGAGGAAGCATCCAAACAACGTCCACACAGTTACCTGAAACAACTGCGGAGTTTGCGCTAGGTATAGCTATAGTTCTGTGGCATTGCTTAAGGAAGGAAGGAGACTTCGGTAGCCGAAGGAAACCGTAACCGCTACTGCTGCCGCAAGCATCCACAAATATCTCGTTCACTCACCAGCGATGTCTCGTTTCCTTGCGTCTTCGACTCCTGCGGATAGAAAAAAGAAAGAAAAAGAGACGCAACGTTATTACGGCGAAATAAGAAGCAGTTCGTGTTTTCTGAATATGGCCCGGGCCGTCAAAGCCCACGCTTTATTTCCTTGGTTCGAGGCGGTCTGTAGAACATCCGGGGCTAAGAGAACGTTCTATTTGTGTGTTCCGCTGGCAGCGTCAATTCATTGATAATGAGCGCAGGCGAAGCGCATCCATCATTCACGAAGCGCACTTCAGTATAGCATCGAACTTCTCACAAAGCTCCCTCCGAGAAAGCGCTGGAACCGCAGGCAAACATGGCGCGTCCATATCTTTAGGACTGCCTTCATTAGCAGCGATTAGTCCGGCTTAAGGAGTTCACTGGCCGAAAAATTCGCTACCGAGCACTATATGCGCTGTTGCTCTCTGCCAGCTTTGAGCGCGGACCACACGGGCGTACGCGGCGTGCAGTTAATAATTAAAAATGTAATTAGTAAGCCGTAGCTCCCTACAGAAGCTGCGATATATAAGAAGTATCTGCATATGTATGAGGAGCTCCGCGCCACGACGCAATTAAAATTTGGCAGACAGCCTGGCCTGCACATTCGAAAGAGCAGCGAAAAACTGTAAACACAGATCATAGCATCAAAAAATATAGTTAGCTTCGGATGCGATGAAGGTTCATGATTTAAAAAAAAAAAAAAACCTATACGCTGCGCTGAGGGCTAGACGGCGCCTGATTTCTTGAAACACTGCCGAGTTAGATTAACTTAGCCTCATACGGACAACAGAGATGTAATAACAAAGTATGAAACCCTCGCTTCCGTACCGCCATTAGCAGGGACCATATCAAACGGGACAACGCATGTTGCCATCACCACTAATGCCGGCAATTACAGTTTTTATTTGAGCCGTTTGTGCTCTGATAAGCTACAGGTTGTTGTAAGTTAGTTGTAAGTTAAGCTAGTTGTAACATCGCAATGCATATCGCAAGGCATTACAGCGCGTTCACTGGGTAGTTTTTTTTTTCTTCTTCTTTCTTTGCGCTTACTGGGGGTCAAAATGAGACTTGGTATAATCAGTAACTGGATATTAACGCAGCGTGAATGCTTAGCACGTGAAAAACGCATCATGTAAAAAAAAAGACAAAGAGAGATAGAGAAAAAGTAAATAATTAGAAAATGCTACTCATATCAACTCAGCTGCTTTAGTTCACATTGCTTATCATCTGTTCCTTCGAACCACCTTTCGCGGTGATAGCGGTGGATCGCCTTTGTGCTATCCAAAGACGAAGGGCATGCATGCAGAAGAAACTTCACATTCACATTCAGCGTCCAGTTGTTCTTTTACGGAAGTTACATCCGGTACGAATTTCTTACACATCCACCCTAGCAGCAGAAAAAAAAAAGCTACTTTTGCCCCGTTTTTACAACACCAGTACAGAGTACCAATCCTCACAATTGCACTGGCTTCACTCTTTGGCGTGTTGCATATAAAGATGAACAAAATGGTAATGGAATTTAAGGAATGAGCGACGTGTTGCCGAATAGAAAAACAGCAAACACATTAGCACGCACGCACACACACGCACACAAACATACACACGCACACACAGATATTGAAAGCCGTGACCTCCGGAGAATAACAGCAGAAAATTGCGAGCGAGGGCAGCCAGGAAATGACTATACTTTCCGAGACGTACGGGCGGAAAGGTCGTTTCCTATGGAGTGTTGTGGACTCAGAACCGAGGCGAGAAACTCCAAGCGTTCCACAGTGTTACAGGGAGCCTCTCGGTCTACTTCCGCCGCAGATAAGCGAGTTCGAGGCGTCGGAAACACTCAACTTGTCTTCAGCTTCAACAGTACACAACGTTGCACCATCGGCGCTTCGGAGGCGCCTTCTGGGCAAAAACTGTACACACACGCCGCCATACAAACGCCGTCAAGCGCCTTGTTCTCAGAGATACTGTGGCCAAGAAAGTTGCCTCTCACGAAGTCGACTGCACTTCAGTGCGCTTCGACTCGCATTCATTTGTTGTTCTACGTCTTTGAAAAGAAGAATGCGAGCACATTCGTGGAGCAGCGTTATTCCAAGGCAAGGGTAACATGTCGCTTTTATTCCAAAGCGACTGCTTTTGCAAGAAACACAGTGATACACTCAACTGAGAGAAATGAGATACGTGTAGATATGCAATGGCGCACTACCGACATTGTCACCACTAGGATAACGACAAGTTGGGCGTGACGGATAATAAAGATGTAACAGAATCGAACGAAGTGATTCGTTACATTGGACCGCACTGGATGTGGGTTTGAGGGTGAGGCCAACAAAGGGAGGATATCAATTTAACCTGGAGTGGTTGATAATTACTTTCCACACAGAGCAGCGCTGGCGAGTGGGCAAAGTAGTCTACGAGCTGATTATTTTATTCGAAATAAGTGGTCGAAATCTGTTATCGAAATCTGCAGAAACGCAACTCTGCATTTTCCAGAAATATTTTCTGCCTGAATTTACACTTTATAAGCACGATACGTAAGGCATCGTGAGCTCACTTGCACTGCAGTTAGGGCAAGAAATTTAGCGACAGAAAACAGCACATCATTTTCTTCGTCTCTATAACGCTGTCGTTTTATTTTTGCGGGGGAAAAAGATGGAAGACATGAGATATAGTTTTGAAAGAGCAACTTACCAATGTTGCTCCTAAAGCTAAACTCTGTCAACGTCAAAGAGTCTTAAAGACTCGTCCTATAGCAGTGCTTTCAAGTGCACGATAGTATTCTAAGGAATTGAAGTAAACAACTCGGTATCACGCATCACACGAGCGACATAGATTCTAGCATAATCTCCGCCCGCAAGTACAAGCACACTACATACAAACGCACAGGTGGCTTTCGTTCCACATAAGCGCTACAGCAGAGCCGCGGCCACGCAGAGCCACTTTTGAAAGAGCACCCCTCAGTGTTTTACTTCCGCCACGTGCGTCCTTGTCGTAAAAGAAGCCCCCGTCCCCTAGCTGCAACCACCGCAGACACACACACCCCCGATTGTAGAGAAGAAATTCACGAGGGGCCAGATATCATCTTCTCGCGGCTGTGGAAACAGCCAGAGACAAATGGAAATCGATAGCAGCTATCTGAGGAGGGACACTAATCGAAAGAGAGATGCGTGCACTGCACCGGAGGTAAGATATCAGAGGGGGCTATGTAGACAAAGCGAGTAATAACGAAAAATAAGCCACAGTGGCAAGCTATTACGCTAAGAAAAAAAAATGCCCCCGGGGGACAGAAAAAAAAAGTTCGCTATCATTTCGACATTTCCCCCGCGTTCTCGTTATTTTCCACCCCTCCTTTCGCGGATTTTAAGCGAGGCGTAGCAGCGAAGCGCACACGGGAATAAATGAGTCGTTCGCCACCGTCTTTCGCTCGGACGCGTGCCAGTATAGTAGCCGATCTTGTTCTCTCTCTCACACACACACGTTTGCCTCCTCTCTCTCTAGAGCGATCCCGGGGGTGAGGTAAAACGAGAGAAAAAAAAAGGATAAGCACCATAGAGGAAAATATTACGCAAAGGACGGTAAGAACAGAGCCGCGCGAAATCCGAGTAGAGGGTGAAAACTGGAACGAAAGGGAGAATGAAAGGACAGGCTGGGGAGATATCTAGAGAAAGGAAAGGGCGCCCACATGTAGCATGTACTCGGCGTTCTGCGGTTTCTCTGTACCTGCAGTTCAGAACGCACGAGCCCATTTCTTTTACCGTAGGATGACTGCTAGATCAAGAAAAAAAGAAAATGAAGAAAGAAAGTGAGTAGTCAGAAGGCAAAGAAAATTGAAGCGTAGAGTCAGTGCGCACCATACACACAAGAAGAATAGTGTCTGTAAGGACGCGGCTGAGGATGCCCCGCCAAGCCCGAAAGATTGAGCGTCAAATTTTCCTTCGGAATAACAACCATATACGACGACGACGACGTCATCAGGTGTAAGGAGACAGAACGAGAGAGAGGTGAAAAAGCGGCAAATTCTTCAGTTCAATTCATCGCACACGCTTCGCGCAGCTTCGAAGCAATGGTATACGTGTATAACGCGCAAAGAATAACAGAAGAAGAAAAAAAGAAAGAAGGAAGAGTGGAACAAAGATGAATGAAAAGATGGACGCGCGCAAACACACTGGCGCGCTTGCCGACGCGACTTTTTCTCGGCGTTCTTGCTCGTGCGAGAGGAGCAGAGGCCTCCCAGTATTGGAGAGGATCTATCTATCTGGACGAGCGAACGCACAAAAAAGGCACCTATATTTACGCTGCCGAGGTCGGCGTGGAGCCAGAACGTATATCGGTTATGATGATGCGGCCCGTCGTCGGTGCATTGGCGCAAGAAGATATTGTCCTTTTTTTTTTTCTCGTAGTAGCGCTTTCTATAATATCGGCGAGGCGTGAGGCTTTTTGCACGGCGTCGTCGTCGTCGAATCTTGCGCCGACACGAAGAAGAAGCACGCGGGGTGGAAACGGGCTGTTCGTTGTACACGCGTGCGCACCATCCGGCGGACGGGCCGATGAACCCAGTCGCGGCGTGCCGCGGGCAGTGCTGGCTTTATAGTGTCTACACCGATGATGGAGAGAAAAAAACACTTTTCAAGGCAAAAGCCCCACAAAAGCCGCGCGGCTGCCGACAACGGCGCAGTCGATGCATTGCCAAATGGATATCTTATTCCGGCCGAGAAAGAAGGAAACACTGGCGCGGTCCAGAGGTGTTGTACGACGCTCATCAATTCTCTCCTTATCCCCCCGCGTTTTCTTCCACTTTCCCACCCCGCATATCTTCTATATATGTATAGGTGTATGCGCTTTGCCAGACCGTAAGTTTGCGCTCTCCCCCCTTCTCTCCTCCCCTTCCCCTCTTTTCTCTCTTTCTCTTTGAAAGCTATTCGCGAGTTCGATCTGCGTGGAAGCTTCGCGCGTATCGCATAAGAAACGCGGGATATTCATTTTCGTCCTTTGTTCCGTTCTTTTGTTTCCCAAATGCGCAGGTCGTGAGCTAGCGCTTTGCGTTCAAACCGCACGCGCCTTGCAACTTCCCGCGTCTGGCGCTCTCAACGTGGGCCCAGGCGCGCGTCCCCCCGCATGTCAAATAAAGCGATGTGGTCGGCGCTGCGAGCGAGTGCGTATAAGCGCTCGGAGTTGATATGGCATGCCGCGGACGCACACCTTGAAATTCAGAGACGTGATCCGGAAGAAGCGGGTATACGTGTCTGCGTGCAGATGCAGTGTAAGAGGTGGCCAACGGTGGAGGCAACAGGAAACACGGAGAAAGCGCGTAGGACGCGCATCACACCGTGGAGGCTGCAGGAGCTTAGTATACTGTGCTGTGTCTTTACACGAAAGATGAAAAGCGTTCGCACCACCCCTGCAGCGACGGCTCCTCCGCGCAGAGAGCTGCACTCTGGTATATATACGGTCGGAGTGTGAGGCTCGCAACCGCTGATAAAGAACCCCCTGAATAAATCATGAACGATCGCTCTGCTGCCGGGGCCCCGTCTTATTCTTGCGAGCTTCTCTCAAATACCGGCTCAGCAGTGAGCGCGCGAGCGAACGTTTTCGGCGCAAACCGCGCGAGCTGGACGTATCCATCACGGCTAATTCGCTTTGATCGCGCGTCCCCTTTTTTCTTGTCCTTCTTCGTCGTCGCATTCGTCTTGCTTTTGGCAGCAGTTTCAGGTACCTCTGTCGGGCGATGCACTCTCTTTCCGTTTGACAAATTTGAGACGCGCGTTTCGCTGCACATACGCGCGAGGAGCGTGCGCTGCACGATTGCCGCCTGACGACGCATATATACCAAACCGCGACCGAGCATGCCTTGGCAATAAAGCTGTATGTTAGGAGAGCATGATGCGAAATTTATGCACGGGCGCGCTCGGTTGCTCGAGAATGATGGCCCCTTCGCGCCTATTAACGTTGCGATCAGGCACCGTTAGTCACCACGCGAGAACGGTGCTTCTGAAAGCGACGGCCTGCGTCGCCATCGAAGGCAAGCGACACGTTATGCGAAGGCTGCGATGATCCGTCAATTACAGACACTTCATAAGCCTGCACATTGTATACCAAACTCCGTGCCACAGGTAGAGTAAGTATTCAAAAGATTAATCAAGAAGAAACGATGTAATGCAGTGAAACGACGCTTCAGCGACACTCGACCGCCCAACTGCGATGTTTCACCGGGGCCTGTCGGAAACGAGAAACTGCGAGAACGCTCGAGGCATTCATCTTTATTTTGTATTACTTCATTCATAAGCTGAATATGAGGTTGCTCAGCGTCACTCGTTCACAAAAAAAAAAAACGAAAAAAAAAACGCATATGTCTGCTTTCATTTTCAATGCACTCGAGAGCGGGCATCAGGACCCCGCAAGAGAGAAATCTCACAAAGCACTTAAGCGAAGAATAAGATGAACACTTGATGCCGCAAGGCTTCCTTCACAGAACTTGTGGCAAGTCTCATAAGCAAGTGCGATTCTGTTTAATATGGCGAACGACCATAATATAAGGAACAGGTCCAAACGACACGGACGTGTCATTTGTACTTCTCTATACAGAGGGAACAGGGGTGGGGCCTGAAACAGCCAATGCCAATCAAGCGCGCGAACCAAGCTTCTGGGCCGCACCCTACAGGGAACGTATATGTTTACCCTGCTTTCAAATGCACGCTACCTATGCTCAGCGGGAACAGACCATGCCTGACTTATCTGACTTACCGAGGCGGTTATTTGGCAAGACAAAGGTAGCGCAGCGTATGCTTGTACTGATTAAAGGGCCGTCATCTCTACCGTGACAGGTCCATGCACTGCAGGAGCGGGCAATGAAAATTACGCCCGATCCATTCGGAGAGCGAAACGGACAGGAAAGAGAATAGTTACAATGAAAATGAAAAAAAAAATCGAGAATGATACCTTCCGTCCGTCGGCGATGCGGAAAAGGCGTGCACACGCCCAGTCAGAGCGACTCCGATGCGGATGGCGCGGTTCGGAGAAATTATAATTCGATTTAGTTCCAGACGACTGGGGAGCGCGTTACATCTCGCGAACGACGAGCGTTGCAGGAACTGACACGTCGTCCCCACTCCCCACTCGCTCCCTTCTGCCTCCCCCCCCCCTCTCCCCAACACGCCCAACTATTCCTTCCTTGGAGTCGATGTGAGCGTGCGATTCCATTGCGAGGGCGCAGATCGTTGTAATGGTGGTGAGAACAATGCTTTACTGGAGCGGCAGTCTGCAGACGTGCCGACTTATCCAAAGTGCTGGCTGCGCTTGGAACGCGAGCCGGTATTTCTTACGTAACAGTGTAACGAGGGTGTCAAAAGACACCACTGTGCGGTGGATGACAGTCTCGGCTGAGGTGGAAGTGTCAGTTTCCGGGCAGCTTCGGTTTTACATGTGAGTTGATCGTTTCCGTTGCTCGGAACTCGCCTGTTCTCAGACAAACAGGTCCTATCACATTCACTCGTCTTGCCTTTAGAAGAGGTGCAACAATTGATATCTATACTCCGCTGCCTTCGCGGTTTCCGTTGCGATATTTTCAGACTTACAACGTTTAAGCCTCTTTCGCAAACGTGCAACACCAAAATTTCATTCGACGCCACTACCGTCGCAAGCACTGCCTCTCCGTTTCAGTTTTATAGCGTATCTCCCTGCGCTGTCAAGGCGTGGCTGAATTGTTCACCAAAAAAAGAACAGGAAAAAAAAAAGAAGTGAAATATCTGGCTGGTTTTCAGCTCCGGGGCAGAGATGGCGGGGAAACTGGAAAGTTAACGCGCTGGGCGAGGGGTTGAACGGAAGGACTCGTTTGTAGCTCGTTTCCAAATTGGCCGTATAGGTGGCAGGTCCGCCAGCCGTTCCCGCAGGGCACACGCCGTACATTCACCGCACCGCGTAGTTACATCTCCACGGTGCGCGCATTCAATCCATTTCGTACGAACGCCCCACCTAGCTCGTGTGAGGGAGGAGTACGAAGTGTGCTAGGGCAACATCGAACAGCCTGCAGACCAGAACAGACAGATAGGCAAAGGTGCCAGAGACGTGAAGCCTCGAAGCGAGATGTGGGATACGGCGCGAGACAGCGCTGGGAGAAATAGAGTGAGAGAGAGTGAGGGAGGTGGGTCAAACAAATGAGTCCAAATGCCTGCTGGGTGCACGTGGCGGAGTGCAATTACATAAGTGCCCCGTGCTAGCGCCCGTTCGCGGGATTGTTTCAGAGGCGAGGCATATTCTCTCGCTCCTTCCTCGTAGATGAACACTGTTTTGAAACGCATTATAGTGCCACCGCGCGGGTGATGTCGTTTTGAAGGCGGCACTGGCGAAAATCTGTCGAGAAGACCAGTTGGGCGTATGCTGCTCTATAGGAAAGTGATGCGAGCGTAGACGGCGGGAAATAGCCCGTAATGACTACCTAGCGCGTTAGGGAAGAAAAAAAAAAGAAAAAAAAGAAGACGTACTTACGGCGTTTATGTAAGTTCAAGCCGGTGTTTAGCAATCACACCAAAAATCTTTGAAAAAAACTTCTCAACAACGTATAAACCATGGTTGAACAAGGAAGGCCTCATTCTGGGGCCAACGTTTCGACTTATCATGGCTGCCGAAGACAAGTGCTCTATACTCGAAACGTTGGCTACAGTTCCCTGTTCAACCACTGTTCATCACTTCAAGTCGCTTGTCCATCTTCCTGTCACCCCGGTGTCTTGTTTACGTCAACATCGTACGTCTTTGCACTGTTAACCCACCCTCACTTCCGCCATAACTCTACCCGCGCTTCACGTTTTGCGCGTCTTCCGATTGGCTCTTGTATTTTATTCATTTTTTTTTCAATATCTACCCAAACTGCATAACATTAAGTGCATAATTTACTTATTTATGGAGACATATGAAATCAGGTCAGACATAGCAAACCTGACAGTTGCGATTCAGACACCCTACTCACGTACTGGAAAAAAAGAAGAAAAAAAACGTCCTCTAAGAATTTAACATTGTCGGGATTGTATATTGCATCTCAATTGGACGGAAGAGCGTGAGTCGGCATGACAATACTCGTTGCAGTATTACGCAGTTTGCTTTTCGACAACTGCAACAAATGATGCCATGGTATCGCCTGAGAAGTTTATCTTGTTGCTTAAAAGTATTCACGTTATTTGGTACAGCTTTTATTGACTGTATCAGTCAGCTTTCATAGAAAATTAGCGGAAAGAGGAAGAAAAAAAGAAAAAGTAACAAAAGCGAGTGACTAAAGGACTTGTAACTTATAGCAAGTAGAATAATATAGCCAGCAGTATATGTACAAACGGGTTTCGTCAGTTGAGTTAGTAATGCCTTCATTATAGTCATAGATAAGATGAGGTTGAACATGTCGTGAACTATAACACACTTCTTTTTTGCCGAGGTCAGGCGTTTAGGCGTAGGTACAAAGAGAAAGAAAAGTAGCAGCTAGACAAAACAAATAAACAAACAGAGCGTTCACGCGCGCCCGATCGCCGATGCACTCTCCCTTCCATCGCATGCGGCTCGCGCTCTCGGCTAACTAGGTTTCTCGGCGTCTGGTCAAACAAGGCCGGACGGCCTGGCTATGTTTACCCGGGAGACTGAGCCGGAACTGGAGCGCTCAATTTCACGAAAACGAGAAGTGTAAAACGGGATCAAGGATAGAAAGCATGGACATCTCAGACACACACAATAAAAAAAAAAGAAAAGGAAAACCTAAAAGACTGCACATTGAAACAATGAGGTCGGACGACGGAGCATGACGCGACAGTATTACACCGAGCCCGTGCACTCAGACAGTGAAAAGCGACGAAAAGATAAAAGGGGGTTAAAACGAAGGAAGAAAGACTAAGTGGGTTTAGAAACTATGGCACTAAGGCACTGGAAAGTGAGACGAAGACAAAAGGAACACAAGCCGAGCAAACAGCGACGACGATACGCTTTCTGCGTGTCCGTGGCTCCCGCGGCTGAAAGTAAAAGGCGACATCCTCGGAGTTGTCTGTGCGTACGTGCGCGTGTGTTCGCCGCACAGCGGGCGGAGGAGGCGCGCGAGGTCAACTCGGTAACGTTGTGTAAGCAGCGGCAGCGGCGGCGGACGAGTCGCGCGTCCTCGTACTCCCAAAGCCGAGCGCGCACCGTTTCGCGCGGAGCTCATCCCGCGCGTCTCTCTCTTTCCCTCGCTCTCACACCTTCCGGGGTCGGCGCGGAGTGCAGAAACAAGGTCAGGACAGCCGACTCGGGTAGCGCGAACTAAGAGAAAGAAAAAGCGGATACCAGAACAAAGGTCGCGCGCAAACACGGCGCGCTGGTGCTGCCTGCGTTGGCGGCGGCAGCTGCGGAGCCAGCGTTGCCAGCGCGCTCGGAAGGAGGAAGATGTCCGCCAAGCTGACTTCACGGTAGCAGCAGAGGCAACGGAAGGTAGTGTCAAGAGAAGGGGGCCTTTGATCCTTGCCGCTCTTAAGGGATCTGCCTCGAAAAGAGGGCGAAAGTGTTGAAAGAAAGAAAGAAAGAAAGAAAGAAAGAAAGAAAGAAAGAAAGAAAGAAAGAAAGAAAGAAAGAAAGAAAGAAACTGCCACCACGGCACGAGTAGGTATGCTGGTCAGCAGCTGCTGAGAGGAAGCGAGAGTGCCCTGCCGCGCGTTTAGACGAGATTTCGTCCCCTATACGCGACGCGCACTTGCGAACCGCGTTGCGGTAATTTCGTAATGAGGACGACGACGGCTCTTACGCCGACGAGCGTGCATGGCAGCAAAAGAAAACCCTGCGCGCGCGTGTTCAGCGCTTTGTCGCTAATCAGCTAGCGGTCCCGCGAGCTCGAAGCTGTCGAGCCTGTTTGTCTCGGTTCTGGCCAGTTAGTTCCCTCCTCGCAAACCGCCTTCGTCTTTTGCTTTTCCTGTTCGTTTTTTTTTTTCGTTCTCCTGGATCACTTCTCGAGACTCGCGCCGAGTTACGCGCCTGCGAGTCCCAGAGTAGTATACGCTCCCCGGCCCTGACGTTCTCGCTGACGAGGCCTTTTTCCCGTGGGAGACAAAAGACGCGTGTCCTCTGCAGCCGCTGCTTCTCCTACTCTACTGAACAGGCGCAGCATCGTGGCATGCCTGCTAGTCCTTCATTCTTCTTCTTCCTCCTCCCACTACCCCCCTTCGTCTTTGCGTTCGCTCATGGCGGGAAATATGCCCCTTTTGTTTTCTTGGAGACGACACTGAGCCGGCGCGTGCTTGTCGATTGGGGTCATTACGAGCTCCGCATTGACCCGGTGAACCCGTGAGGATCCCCTATTCTGGTTTCTCGTTGACGAGGAAACGACGACGAGTGGCGGCTCAGATCAATCATCCCGAACGAGCCGTCTAGACAGCCACGTTTCGCGCTATCCTATCCTATAGCACACCGTCGTTAGCAGCCGACGCGTGTTCCCGCGTCGTCGAGCAAAGCACGGTCCATATTTTCAAAGAGTCTTCGAAGTGTGCCATTTACAGCGTCTACGATGCCAATTCGCTGCAAAGCCGCAGACACGCGAGAACGTCTCTACGTGCAGCCAAGTAGTGAAGGTATTCCGTGTTTCGTCGAATATTGAAACTGCGGGATATCGGCATGGGGCGCCATACAGACTGAAATGAGTTGCAAACATCGTCTCAGCTAGCTGATTGCGAAAGATTAGAAACAGTGGAGAGGGCGCAAACAGAGGTCATGTCCATGGCATGAAGTTGTTTGACATAGCATAGGTGTACAAGCACGTTCTGCTGCAAGCTAGCCCCACCTTAGAGACGCAACAAGCAGTGGAGGACATGTCCGTCTCCTTTCTACGGTTCAAGGCGTCACCCCCCTTCCAGTTAAGTTCGCCGTCCGTTCATAGCGACCGACACAATACTGTTTGTTGAGAATATTCAAGGTTATCTTAGTGAGCCACGCATCTTAATATCTTGTTCCGAGCTGCGCAATTTGTTCGCTTTCTAAGCTCCGTGTGCCTTACCGTAGTGCCGCCTTTCAATGCCTTCGCTATATTCTATATTGGCTGCCGACTGACTTTGGTTCATTACTGATCACACTTGTAATTTGTTTTCAATATGTCTGCGGCTCGACTAGATGCTTCTGGAAACGTAGCCTCGCCGTACCGCACTACCTTTCACTAGCTTGTTTCACCCGCACTGTGTTTCATACGTTCCACCTGTCACATGGGCTACGAGACGCAGTAGCTGTAATTAACGTATACAGGACGGGACATGTGCACTGGGTGCTAGGTCACAATGCATTATATGCTCTCGGCACAAGTGCAGTTAGGTATACCAAAATATGAAACGATGAGGATGACAGAAGCGTGTTTCTCCACACAAAGCTTGTTGTTGCTGAGAAGCCAGCCTTCGCGGACGCTATTTTGCGAAGTATGAGCAAGCTTGCATTCGTGCGTGGACAGCATTTTGACTCGTCGCAGATATACGGTGTCGGCAAGGCGCCGCCTGTAAATGTCGGTTGCTTCAAACATGCAGCACCGAATTTTTGAAACGTGCATGTAAGTACACACAGAGTCCTCCTTTTAAGACGAAATACCTAATTAGTATTCAAGTTCGCATAACTGCAGCATTTCTTCTCCTTCACCGGGTAATAATAAGAACGCTTATTATGCGGACATCTATTAACGAAGATTTAGCCTGCTGGAATTCACGCAGAATATAAGTTGTTATTACCTGCTAACGAATACTAATGAAGCGTTTCCCATAAAAGGGAGGAACATGTCCATTCCATACTTTTTTAGGCAACAACATTACTTTGGCTCGTGCTTATCACTCCTCTATAATTTCCTCAGTGTTGAGCATTATTTCCTAAGGCCCAGTACAACGAGCGATTTTTTGACGCGCTCAACTATATAACGAGGCCGTCTAATCAGAAAGTTTCAAGTGGACGCGGGCGGCTTGGCGGACAAGAAGAGAACCGCTCTATGAGCGGCCGCAAAGGAGTGCTTAAGACACGCGGAAGATTAAGCGGCTGGCCAGGGCCAGCGATAACCCTCTCCCTGCTGCACCGACCGCGAGAACCGGGGGGTGTCCGGCCACCGCTACACATTGCAGACAGAAACGAAGCGGAAAGAGCCCGCGCTGCAACATATTGGGGCCCATTAATCTCGTGGCTGCGGCTCTCGCTCGGCTTGTCCGGACGCGCGGCTGCGTGCACAGCCACGTCAGGCCTAGTCAAGTCAAGAAACGAAACGGCTCTTTTTCAACACGTTCGCGTAGCAGCAGCAGCAGCAGCAGCAGCAGCAGCAGCCTTGGCGTTCTCGTTAAACACGGAGTTTGCGGCTGACATCATTGAGGCCGCACGAGCAGGACTGCAGCGCATGAGTTTCCGTTTGGAGATATTTTAGCCGCAGGAAACTGGGGCACAGGGGGCACCCCGTTGTTGACCTTGGATAAACGATGTTACTTTAGCAGCAGGATGTACGAGGACGAATCAATAGTTGAGCTGCAGCATATAGGGTCTACTGAACAGCACATTTACCCTCCTTCCTCCACCTCACTTCATTTACAGGCATGCTACCAGAGTAGAAGAGCGTTACTAGAAAATACAAGAGCACTGCCTTATAGGCGTTTGCTGTTCTAAACACCAGCAGGTACACGTTCACTTCGTTCTTTCATTTGTGCATTGATTCTTGCAAGAACGCTCAGACTAATAGCACTCTTTCCACTGTCTTCGAACGTTACTCCTATACTCCTACGATCCCCCCAGTTCCTCTTACACTATTCAAAGCAGCCGTCAGCTTCGACACTGGGAACATAGTCCTGACTTAGCTATGTGTAGTGCGCAGTTGCAAGATGTGCCGTGACAGCAATAGGCGAGTGTGTATTATATAAATGTAATTAAGCATGCATCCGACTTACTTCCTTTCAACACAAGACTCATCACTATTGCTCAATCAAATTTTGCTCTCTTTCAGTTCTCTTTACAATCATGGTAGAACGAACGCACCAAATCAGCCCACGATCATCGGCGTGGAGGTAAAACAGTAACTTTTTTATTCGAATTGCTCAAGAGCGTACAACTTGGCAAAAACTTGGCGTCTCGTCGTTGTTCACTATACATAGTTTTCTTGCGAAGGCACCAGCAAAACCGGTCGCGCTCTCAGACGATGCTCCAGTGGCGCATACCTCTCAGCTTGCCTGTTTTTTCTGCGTCGTCTCAATCTCTCGCAGGAACCTGGAAACTCACGAAGCACAGCGTGGTTCAACAAAACGAGATCTCCTCAATTCGTTCCTTGCTTTCGTGTTTCCTCCTGGACGCACACGCCGTGCGATTGGATTTTGAATGGATCTCAAGACGCCTTATGGCGGAGACGTGGCGGCGATCGAAACGTCCAGGGAACGAGTGAAGTATGCGAACGCGGCTGAACAAAAAAATAAAAAAGGCCTTCGAATTTCGCGCATCAGAAATGAAAGAGAGAAAGCAAGGTGTACGTAATTTTAAAAAGCACTCGCTTCTCCGTGTATATACCACCACACTTGCGAACTTTTTATCGATTCCATTTCTTTTTCCTTACCGTTTTCTTCGGACTCTTATGGTTGTGTGCTCAACGCAATCGACCTGGTCGTATACAGCATCGATCAAACGTTCGCTCCCACCGTTGATTACGCCTTGATTTTTTTTTTCGTTCTTTACTTGCTTACTGAGTTTACGCTTGACTCATTTCATGGTGCACTCGAAAATCACGCACTGGGACGCGCTGCCGCCTGGGGCTTCTTAGAAAAGGAAAAATCGATGCAACTTATCGGCTCTACGAAGGTGAGAGGCAGAGGAAACAGACGTGCATGCAGAACCTAGAATGCAGTAGTGATTTCTTTTCTTTATTGTTATTTTTCTTACCCTAGTCATTGCTTGAAGAGAGAAATTCCGCGAAGTGCTCTCACCTATAGGCACAGCTGGCTGGTTGCAGATTACTTCCCCACGCGGGAATTGTATAGATCGCGCGCCGGAAAACAATAGGTTATGTACTTCCGAGAGTCTCGATCAATGAGAGTCGATTTTCAGGAAGATTCCGCCGCAGGGCCGCGCACAGTTCGTGTAGGAACTGGCGTGACGAGCAGGAGTCAAGTGTCTCCAGAGAATCGAGCTACAGACGGCACAGGCAGTAAAAACAAGGAACGTGAGTGAAAGGAAGCTTTTGGACCTATTGGGCAGCTAAAAAATGAGTAACCACAAGGCTACAACTTCTTCTTAATGTTTTTTTCTCGGCGAATACAATTAAAAGAGAAGAAAACTGTGTCAGAAGGCCCTGAGCTTGCTTCTTTAAACAACTGTTCATCTCGTACTGTTATAGAATGCCAAGGCAGAGCCGTTTCATAATAACTTGCGGAGCTCTCACATTTCCCTAACAAAGGCAGGGCAATAGTACAAGATATGGCAATGCCTTAACGTACATAAGATAAAATACACGACAGATGAGCCTGTAAATATTACGCACGGCACAACGTTTTTAACATAAATATTCCTCGCACGATGCTGAGTGTCGAATAACTTGTAATTTACGATATGCTTATTACGCTTATACTAACCCGTTATCTAGAAGAAACGAGATTGTTGCAGAACGCATCTTCGATTCTTTAGAAGCTCGCTGCGAGATAAAAGATTCTAGAGACAAAAAAAAAAAAGTTTGTTTCACGGTTCGGTTTGTGTTCTAACGGGAAGCCTGAATGAGACGAAATCGGCTCGCCGCCGTTCTCTTCTCCGACAGGGATGCGGCAGTGATGGCAGCTTACAGCGAAAACCTCTTCTGAGTTACGGTGGTCGCGCCGTACACTAGCGCTGACAAATCCGCTCTCATCCGCTTGTCACGCGCTTCAGAGAGCTGTATAAGGGCAGAGATATATCGAATTAGCGGGACAGCGAACGACGACCCATTGTTGCCCGCCGACGTTTGTGACGTATTGTGCCTCTAATGGCACTCACAGGGACGTCAGGGAAACACGGCAAAGAACAACGGAAAGGAGAGAGAGAGAGAGACGAGCCTTGTATATACGTCACAATAGAATTCAGGACAGTACGAAAGAACAAAGAAGTAACCGAGGAACGACGGAAAGCAATAACAACGGCAGGAACCGGAGGAGTATCGTAAAAAACAAAAAAGGGAACGGTGAAGGAGGAGAAGGATGGTTGGGGGGAAGGGTGAGAGAAGCGCTATAGATGGACGGACAGCGCGGAGCAGACGAGGCCACCACCTCCGGGCTGCTGCTGCTGCTGCTGGAGGAGGAGCAGGAGATTTGTTGCCGTGCGAATGCCCCGGCACATTATTGATCCAATTTGGAGGAACACACTGAACGACGACAGGGCCGTTCGATCACGCTCTGCGTTCGCCCCAACCGGCCGGCCGGCCAGCAGCGCGCCGCCCCGGTCGGTCGGAGTTGGGGGTGAAAGGCCACTGGAACTGCGGCGCGTTCCTCTTCCGCTCCCCGGATCACGCCCCCATTTTACAGCCCCCTGTTAGTTTCCCCCCCCCTCCCTCCTTTTCTCCAGCACACAAGCGTTCCTTTGCCCCTACGAGAGATGTGCCTGCCATACGTCGTACTCGAGTAACTGGCGCCTTCCTTTCCGCAAGACCGCAAAACTGGCTGGTACATATACGAGCCCACCGATGGCGCAACCGCCGATCCTCTCCCCTCGCGGGGGATCCAATTCCTTCACGAAGCACGCATCGTTTTCTATGCAGGCACTTGGCGCGTCTGACGGGCTCTCTCGCTGGCAGGTTGCTTCGTCCTGCGCTTTAACGCGCAACTTGTCGGGTTCCATCTTCAAGCAAGAAGTAACCGAGAGGGTCGCACATGGTTCGTTTCTTTTTCAGAGTGGTATTTCACATTATACTGCCATCTTCCTGCACTATCGAGTGCAAGTATAGGTCTGTAGTAAAACGTTTTGATTCAGTCTCAAGGTAACAACGCGTGATTTATCTTATGCTTCTCGCTTTCTTCTTGACTCATCCGTCTTATTTCTGTCGTGCATTGCATCGCCATATTCGAATTTCGTGATTACTCGAGAGCTTTATAGCGTTATTATGTAGTATATTTGAGCCTGCGCTGCGGAAATCGTAAATCGTGTTTAAATACGGTGTTGGTGGCACCCCCTTGCGGACACCAAGCTGAAGCTCACTCTTGGAACGCTCAAATAGTGCGGTAGAAGTGTCCTCACTCCAGACACAGTCACAACGGTTCAGGGACCCTTATTTTCATCTGCTATCCCACAACTCCCCCCCCCCCCCCCCTCTCCTGCCCTTCCAAACAACAGTCTCTCAAAACTCGGTTCTATAGTAAAAGGTTATGGTGAAACGCCCTACTGACGGCACCCCGCTGGTTCGAGATTCTGAAATTTTGTACGCTTTGTAAACTGGCTGCATATAAACGAGGAATGTCGTGAATCTCGATTAACACTACAAGGGAGACGTACTTACCTTAAATCATGCCCGAGTTTCACATTTCATTCGCAAAAAGCCATTTACTTTCTATACTTTGCTGTACAACGCATGTTTGTATCCCACGCTTTTTTTCCCCCCAAATCGCACGACCTATGCCGTTTTCGCCATGACAATCCCTCTGTTGATTAGTCATCTATACTATATAGTACTGGCAAAAAATAACTCACAAGTTAACAAAGCCTAAACAGCAACAGTGAAATCATTGGGCAAGTGGTGCGCGCAGGCAAGGTGTAGTTACGCGCGTAGCCCCCGCCGATTGCGAGCACAGAACAGAAAGAAAGTCACTTCGCAACGCTTTATTGAAACCGAAGCCTCCGGTTATTCGATGCGAACAAGGTCATGCTGGTTTTGTGCTTGACTTCATTCATGCACAACAGTCAGCTGCGTTAAATGAAACCTGTTGTGACCTACAAGAAACGTCGAAAGAGGGAGAGCGAGCCCGCGCGTTGTGAGACGCTTGTGCCGGCGCGGGCCTCTATAACAACGTCGTATAACGGTGACAAATTTCTTCGCTTCGCACGTCTACGGCGGGCCGCGCTGTTTTTCCACCGCTCAGCGCTCCCTGCCCCACAGCTTGTCTTCACAGCCAGCACACACACATTTCCCGTAGGCGTCTTGCGGAGCTCGCGGCCCGATCTATTGCATAACCGGCGATGCAGGCGACCGGATCGATGGCCTCGAATGCCGACGTGAATGGCCATCGCTCTTCCGAGCCAATCCCTGCTGCTGTGTGCACGGCACGGCGCCAACTTTGCTTTCGTTGTTTATAGTTTCTATGTGTTTTTTTTTTATTTTTATTTCTTCATAGTCTCGCGACACGTACGGATTACGGGACCGCTCATTGTGGCGTGCTTATGCCCGATTTCTGCCCCGCCGACAGACCTATGCGGAGAATTAATCGAACATTCTTCATCACGTATCGGCGGTATGCAACGAACTGACGTTAACTTGGCGCCTCGCCTGCTGATTAATGGTGCGTGGAAACGGGCAACGATGTAGGGAGCATGAATGCTTATACCTTACCTGCTTGTCGCAGGTAGCAATGTTGCTCCCCCCTTCACGTTTTGCACGATGCCAGCGTCTTCGCAACGAAGAGGCGATGAAAACGGAACATGCGTTCGACGTATGTGCGTGGGAGGGGGGTGGGGGGGGGGGGGGAGGTGAAGGCTTTGCTTCGAATATTTATATACCTGTATTGTTTCAGGCTGATCGATGCCCACAGTGTAAACTTTCGTCAAGAAAATCTATAGTATAAAAGTGATTTCTTTTATATTAAATGCGCGAGCCGTGAATTTCCTTTAATGACTGTGACGTACAGACTGGTTTTGATTTCTTGGTTGGTTTTTCGTAGCATTCAATGGTAATATCGAACGAAGTAAGCTCTACAAAAGCATTTGGTAGGTAAGCGGTTACAAAAGGCATATAACATGAAGCCTTGCACTGCAGTTACCTATAAATTGTCCTTCAAATTTTACGCTCGTCGAAGTTACCTTCAGGCGAGAAGAAATGTAGCCAATACAGGAAAACCAGTTTGCATGATTAAAAACAACATCACGTCTGTTCTATCTAATGCTAAAATAGCACACCTTCGCAAACGCTGGCCTGATAGAAGTGCTATAAATACAGTCTTCCACATGACTGTAACTTATAGCAAAATTTATATAAAAACGCATGTTCATGTCTTGATTACAGCCCGGGCATCACACAGTTCTAGATATGCGCTGTTGATCCCCGCACAGGCGTCGGAAATACGCTTCATATGATTCATACACAAAGGCTCGCTCTTCGTTAGGTCACACCCCTGCTCTGGCGGTGCATCTTAGGTACATCACATCAGGCACATGATGCAATGGCCTAAGCAAGCGTTATTCGTTCTTCGGTGTCCTATAGGCCAAAGACTGAACCCACATTTTTGAATGATCCTCCAGTCGACTATTACACATCGATTCCACGAATCACGATAATATGAGCATCCCTTGTAAAACTGGGTGATGCGAAATGCCTACAAGCTCGATATTTTAACGTTTATGATGTATCCTTAAATACATTAAAATAGAAAGACTGCAGGGCAACGCAATTTCTCAACTGAAGTTGTCAGCGCACGTACTAAACGCTCTTCGGTGATGACAACCACAATTTCGTAACCAGACACTCTCATTATCTGCCATCTTCTAGACAACGGAGTAGCGACGAGCTTCTGAAGCAACTCTTTGCAACAGTCACCGCGGGGAATTACGTAAGCGCGATGTCTTCGTTCATCGCAGTATATACGGCGCCTAAGTGGAGCTACGAATGAGCTTGTTTAGTCGAGTGCCGCTTGTGAATACAGTGCTGCTCCGGCGAGCACTTACTTACATCTGTTCCAATCTATCTGGCGCAATCTCACGACAACCAAGTAAGGAGAGGAGGGACACTAGCGAGCGCGGGCCTTCAAACAACAAAGTCAAAAGAACAAACACCGGTGGTTGTTATGACACTCGAAGAAGCCCCATTACCTTAATCTAATGGAACTTTCTTACGAGAAATCCATGCGCTTCTTGTCCTCTTCGACGAGACGGGCGCCCGTCTATTACGGCTTCGCCGCAGTACGACAATGGCTCTTGCTGAAAACGGCGCCCGAAGCCGAAATCAAGGACAACAGAGAGAGACAGAGAGAAAGAAAAAAAATAGAAGACGGCTCTTCGGGCAGTTAGACACAGGCTTCTTCTCTTATAGAAGAGGAGGAGAAAAAGCTCGAGTGACTTCTGGCTCTCAGGAAACGAGAGTGGCGCAGAAAGCCAGAGAAGAAGGCCGAAGGGGTCGGTATACTATAGAGACCGGGGGCCGTGTAAGCTCGCCCATATCGATCGCCGGCAGCCGGTCTCTTTTACAACGACGTGGGTCGTTCCCTCCAGGCCGAAGCAGCAGCCTGGGCGACTTCATTCAGGACTCTTATGGCACGGTACAGCGGCCTCGCATTTCCAGTGAGCACAGTCAGTGCCCTTACGTCCTGCGGTGCCGAAACTGCTCTTTGATCTCGAAGGTGCGGGCTACACGCGCGGCTGCAGGTGAGAGACGCCGCCGGGAGGATCGTTGCGAGAATCGGGGGGGGGGCAACGACGACGGTACCGACGGTGACCCGACGATCGTTTTTTTATACATTTTATATTTCTTTACATTTATATAAAGGACCCCACCTCCGCGACCGCCGTCGTCTCTTTACAACGGTAATGACTATGTGCTCCGATGTAAAAGCGAAGGACACAATGGAGAGAGGTGAACCGAAGACGTGGCCTCAATGTATAGGCGATGTCAGTCAACAAGGCTGCTTCGCAAAGACGACCATTGTGTGAGTGTGGGTCGTTACCCGAATGGACCGCGGCTATCGTGAGTTTAATGCGCGGCAAAATGGGAGAGAAGGAAGAGGTAGGAGTGTCCGTGCATTTCGGCCTGCCCCCCATTCAGCTTGTAGCTGATAGGCAGTGCACAGCCCGGAGCTATGTGGGACTCGAGTGGGCCGTGCCCACTTTCGGTAAGTCATTCGTTAGGCGCTGCATATCATTTGAAAGAATGGAAGAGAGAAAAGAAGCAAACATGAAAAATTAGGAAGAACTTTAATGCTGCAGAAGACCATTCAGTACAAAAAAGAGAGAAGACTAGGATAATCTATTACTATCCTTGTTCTGTTTGTTTTTGTCTTTCCTAATAGAAAATTACCGCGCGATACAAAATAAAACGCAGTAACACCAGAAAAAGACACATTAGTTTTGTCCTTTGTTTCTTACCGCGTATGGATAGCGTGATATAATCTTCCCTTTTGACATGCCTCATGGCACAGCTCTCGGCGAATCAATAAAGAAGACTATCGTAGTTATTGTGGATGTAATAGCACGGTTAAAACACTACGCTCATTGTCACTGTAAGCAAAGACAGCCAGCGAGCAACCCTACGTAAAATAAAAAAGGGACCACCCACATTAACTCAAAATTCTCGTTTACCAGGATTAAGGAGTAATTTCGTTTCCACCCGCAGAAATCGCCCGCAGCCACGCCGAGGCCAAACGCTGAAGGATCGAGGTTGATGAAACAATTGATAAGGGTCCCGCTCCGCGTAGCTACCTGTCTCGAGAAGGTAAATGACTTGGAGGAGATCGAGCGTCACTTTGGGTCTGGCGGCTACATGGCGGCTCTGCTGGCTGTCGGCGTTGCACCATTGGCCTTTCGCAACACGTCGTCATTCTCATTCACTCTGTTTTCGCATATGACTGTGATACGTAGAGCGATATCTGTCGGTTAAGACGCTACTTTTTACATGTCATGCCGAACATACACTCGCGTAACAGGTGCTTTTGCTATACAGATATATCTACAGTGGTGACCTACAAGTAAAAAAAAAAAAAAGAACGATTTCGCAGATTTATGTCAACCTGAGCGACTGATACATCAAAGACAGCGAAGCCGCGTGCACACGCAAGTTTCCACATCTTTCGGGTGTATAGGTGTATGCTCTTCTCACGCAGGCTACGTTGCAGGCCATCGCCAACAATGCTGCCGTCTTTCAATGCCGCCGCATAGCTGACCTTTACCGAGGCGGCAAAATGCGAGGTAAGAAACAGAAATAACGAGTTACTGGCTAAAAAAAATGCGCATATAAGTTGCTGTTTATTAGAATTAGATATACGCAAGGTAATTTTTATTTTATAATCTTTGATAACTACGCTTTAAAAAAAGGTCGAAACTATGACTGTTCTTTGATTAACATTTGACACCCCAGTATGCCGCCACACGCAGGCCTTCACCGCGGTCCAAAAACGGCGGTGACATCGTAAGCAGCTTCGCCCTAAAACTGTCGAGCATGGTCGATCGCTACCCGCCGTGGTTGCTTAGTGGCTATGGTGTTGGGCTGCTAAGCACGAGATCGCGGGGTCGAATCCCGGCCATGGCAGCCACATTTCGAGGGGGGCGAAATGAGAAAAGACCCGTGTACTTAGAGTTAAGTGCACGTTAAATAATTTGGACCCCTGGTGGTCCAAATTATTCCGGAGTCCCCCACTATGGCGTGCCTCATAATCTTCAACTTATCGTACCGTCGTAAGGCAACCTTAACTAAAGATGGCGTTGACAAGTGCTTACATAGGTCGTTGTATTGTATATCATAAAAGCATCAGTATACATTCAAACCATTTTCTCGACGTTGCTGATAAGAGGTGTTTCAGCTTGCTGCATTGTTGCCAAAGTAGCCAGTCGGTCAGCGCTTTATTTCATGCCCGTCCTGTACGTGCACCGTTCAGGACCCGTAGCATTCCGTAATATAAATCATGGGTCGCGTTTGCTAGAAAGTTGCAATTATGCCCAGCACTACGGCGGTGCAATCAAGATGACAAATGCAGTATAAATAACGCAGACAATATTGCACGAATGCCCACCGAAAACATATGCGTCTCATGCATTGTATACCTACGCGTCCTTTAATGAAGAGGCACTTCTAAAGTGCTACGATATGACATTATTACGATTCTTTAGTCTGAATGTAGGTATTAATATTTATTTGATATTTTAATACATTCCTTTATTATTACCTCACTACCGCGGATCTTAGCTTACTAAAATTAGCTGTGACTCAAACGGCTTTGAGTAATCCTACGCTACAGTCCAAGTTAACAATTCCATAGCATAGCAAAACGTCCTAAGAAAAGCGAAGTAGGCTGAAGCAAGCAGAGATTTTCGTCATTCCAAACTTATAACAGAGTACACAACCACCTCTAAGGTACACACAAAGGGGCACACTCGGCCGCAGCACGCCAATATTAGCTCGCGAACGCAACCGCCACAAGTTAGCCTCCCTGCAAACCCTGCACACACTATATAGCGTCCGTGCTTGCAAGCTTTCCCATGAATGCACGTGAAGGCGAGCCCAGCAAACAAATTTATCCCGCTGCTGCTTGCGCAAGCCACCTCCACGCTTTTGTGCGTGTACCGCGGTTCTCTGCTACCCATCTGCCATGCTACAACTTTCACTTTTATAGAAGGCGCATGAACTTACACACGGTCCTCTCTACCTTTTCCATATATATATATATATATATATATATATATATATATATATCCATTTCTTCATCCCCTATACATACCTCATCCTGCTCCCATACTTTTTTTTTTCCTTTTCGTTCTTCCTCCCACATGTAGTGCCATTTTCTCCGGTGTGCAGATCAGTGGGACAGAAAACGCGTTGGCTGATGGCCTGCACCACCCTCCGTCGCTGTCCAAATAAGACCTAGCTCTGCCAGATCTAAACCGCCGTCGCACTACTTGCACATGCAAAGCACACACCATCCGTAAACCGCAGACACCGAGATTTGGTTTGGTTTGGTTTGGTGCCTATATGCATGGCACAACCCACTACGGGCGATCGGCTATGAATCGGGCGGCAGTGGGTATATAGACACCGAGAGCAGCACACACGAGCACCCCTCCTCTCCTCTTCTACCGCCACGCTCTCGCCCAAACCGCCACTCTTACTCCTCGTACCCCGATTTCCCAAATAGCCAAACGCGTTGTACGCATCGCGCGCCGGAAACTCCGGGCCGTCAGGAGATGTGTATATATAGGTAACGCGAACACAAACACGTTTGCCGTGCACGCGCCCCCGACGTTCGCCGCCGGGCAAACAGCCGCAGCCATGGTATAAGAGTTGTAGGGGTGGGTGGGGTGGCGAGACGGCGAGTACGACCGTGGGGCGCATGACGGCGATTAAGAGCACCTCCCGTTTTGCCCCGGTCGACCCCGCTCCATCACTGCCCCGCTTCCGCGGTGGGGCGATCGGAGTGGGTTTGTTGTGTGTGAGAGAGAGAGAGAGTTTGAAAGAAAAAAAAACTGCAACAAATAAAAAAAGGAAAGGTGATACCAACGCGGAAGGAAGTTGGATCTATTTGTCATCTGGTTTAGCGACGCACCCCGTAGGATAAAACAAAGTAAACAAGAACGAAAAGATGGAGTGACCTACACGTACGTTGAGGGAAACAAGGAAAATAAATATATGAAGTGAACATAGAAAAGGCACTGTTCGGCCTGCAGAGGTGCATCTGTTACGGGCCATATCGCGTTCTGTAAGCAAGATTGGTTTGCAAGAGTAGAGGTGAGGCGGGGAGATACGTAGGGAAGAAGGACAAGCAACCTCACGGTCCTGGAAATACTTCGTATGTGTCTGCTTCTGCGTCGAGTGGCGGGGAAGATCGCCAGAAATATCGGCATATCAGACATAAATGCTGGCTTCAATGAGAAGCTGGAGACATTAGCAACTTACAAGGACCTGCACCCGTCCTTGTTCCATACTGCCTCTGTGGTCCGTTTGTTCGCGCAGTTAAACAATGTTCGCTTAAAAGGCCATTGTTATCTTAATATCTATGTACGCAAGTGCGGAAATGCACGCCCGTGTGCTTGCGTTGTAGTGCACGTTAAAGAACCCCAGGTGGTCAAAATTAATCCGGAACCCTCCACTACGGCGTGCCTCATAATCAGAACTGTTTTTGGCACGTAAAACCCCAGAAAGAAGAATGCGCACAAATGAGAAATAAATTACTCATTGCGGAGCTATAAGAATGTCGTATATGGGCTTTGTTAGATAAGCGATTCATAAAAAAATACAGCTCGCTTGGTCCGTACGTCGAGCGTATGCGTTGCAGCGTAGCTTTTTGCAATGCAGTAGGTATTCATGCAGCAAATTATTATGAGCTTTAGCGTTACAAAATTGACTATCTCTGGCATTTGCCCGCTATTTCAATGGACATGCGTGCGTCAAGAAATAGAAGCTGGATATATCTCAAGTCCACGTACTCTGGCTAACGATATCTAACGTTGAACGTGTACGGCGCGGAGGAGAACGCAACTCTCGTCGTAGTCTGTCTCCGAAGTCTTGTATGTATTTGCTTAACTGTCACAGAAACAAGCATTACGTCAGAGACTGAGATTCCAAGGAATTTTCGTGTTCTCTCCAAAGAAATAGAGAACAGTTCATGATTCAGGTTTAAGTTTGATGTTTGTTACCAACCATTGGTACCTAATGACTTTATTTGACGCCCCATCGACAACATTTCTAATACATGCACATTTTTAACAATGTTCTCTACGTAATGTGTTTCAGAAACCTCATTTACAATAAATTTCATGCAATAAATCTGCTCATATATAAAACGTTCCGGGACTGCGAGGGTTAAAATACAAATAATTCTGTGTGCACCTTCCTGACCATGCTACTTCTTTTCTTTTTTTCTTCTTCGTCTTCATACTCGCCGACGTTCCACGTCGGCTGTCAAGCTGTCCACGTGAATCTCACTTTTCATTCCGCCTTCCTTACAAAGAGAGACATGCTTACTACACGTGTAGGCCGCGTTCCGTTTCTCAACGAATACACCTGATTGCGAAGGCCGCCGCCAAGGACGCCGGGAACAATGACGGAATATGAGAAAGCAGGGCATGCGAGCAGCCGATGTGCCGTAGTCCGTGCCGTGTCTCGCATAGTTCCGCGCGTCTTTAGCATAGCTGAAGGCCGGCGAGTGCCGCTTCGCTCGCTGCTCACCGTTAACACCCGTATAATCGCCCCTACTCCGAGACTCGAGTACACGATGACGTTTCAGCAGCGCACTGATGTTCTCGATTGTTATTCCAGACATGGAATAAAAAAAAATAAAAAGAATGAGGACTAGGCACGTAGTGCAGTACAGGTAAGTTTTACGTACGAGTGGAAAAAGCAGACTGAAAATAAATCAACCGGCACGAACCGGGAGAACTGGTTCAAGTGCACCCAACATTTAAGTACTAAATAAGCACGGTGGCACTCCTATGCGTTAGTCTATGCACAATATGTCAAATCAACACCGAATTGAGGAGTTTATCGTCGCAATGCAACGCGCAAGCTATGAATGATGTAGTGTGTTGGTGTGTGTGGGTGTGGGAGGGGGACATTTCCCTAGTGTTGAGACCGGTGCACACAGAGTCAGGAACTCAATTTTGGCAACGTGAACTGCTGAGAAAAAATTTACAGCAGCTTCCGAATGGGTTGCCATCGCTACGAAGACTCAACACGTCTGCATTCCAAGCCTTGGCCCCGCGTTACATTCTTTCCAGCAATGAAAAAAACGAGAGCTAGCGCCCGGGACAGAGATATATGCGCGCATTAGCCCGATACACTTTCAATTAACTAAAGCACTCACTGAGAGAGCGGCCCCACTCTGCTACCACGCAAGAAGAAAAAAATATTGAAAAAAGCGCTATCATTACAAAGCAACCCGGCAGCTTCGACAGGGCTCGTCGGAGAATTCAAAGGCCCCGGACGCGTGGCTTCTATCTTTCTTCTTGGCCTCTCAAGCTCACGTTCACCCTTCTTTGACGAGCACGATGCCGCCTGGTGCCGGAACATCGCTTAAAGGACTCTAATTAGCAAGACACCGAAAGAGAAGAAAGAAAGCTGGATGCGATAAAGGAAGCCGCAGCCCGTTTTTATTTCAGTTCTTTTTCTTTCCTCGTGAGGAATGCGGAACTCGAAGCCACATGCACAAGAACCAGAGATGCCTGGGTCAGAACTCTGGCGGGCGGACGGCCGGCTGGCTGGCTTCCATACCAAGAGCCCGCTGCGCGCATTCCAGTGCACGAGGCTAAGGAAGGCTTCCGAGGCAGCTCGCCATGTGTGGCCACAAACAAAGACCGGACGGACGACCCTCGATCGTTTCCCCTTCGATCAGCCCACGCAACAAACACCAGAGAGGCCCCGCACAGCCAATAACAAATAACGCCGGGAGATTCTGCAGGCTTTGCGCCACAGAAACACAGCAGAGAGGGCCCGCAGTGTGATGGCCTGGGAGCACGTACGCACGCACAATAACCCGGTGCCGTATGCAACAAACGGCATCGGCAGCTGCAAAGATCATGGAATGCGAACAATGTGCTACGCGTACATACGCTTCCCGAAGGTATTTTTCATTGGAACCCCGTTCTCGGACGCCGCAGCATGCCTTCGGTAAAATGAAACCGCAGAGCCGATGCTGAAGATGCCGGCACACGAAGTGCAGACGCCGTGCATCGACAACGTTTCATTCCGCGCACGTTAGCGAGGTCAGATAAAAGAAATGTCGGTTCGATCTTCGAAAGGTGGAAAGGGGCAACGTACAATGAACATCAAATAAGAGGCATGCCGGTTTATACGCTAGCGCAGTACACAATCAGCTGTGTTCCTCCAGGCTTTCATTTCTTGCTGACCGGCGAAACAGACGGGGCTGAAACATCACAATGCAAGAAAAATAGGGCAAGAGTTTGCCAGCTGAGATAGCGACAAGGCGATTTGACCGAACGCGAGACGGCCATGGAATGCAGGAATGAAGACGTTAGCAACCAAACGGCATGTGTTATGGCTGCAATGCACATTTATTCATTCTAATTCCTTCTTTTTTTTTTTTTATTGAGTTGGCTGAAAAATTTAAGACTACACTGCATAAGCTATGTCCTGTAAAGACAAAGCAAATACAGAAAACGAGAAAAATTGGCATAATCTTCACAGCGCATGGTCACGTGTCTCACGTAGAGCTGATCTGTACTTTAAGTATATCCTTCCCATCTAGCTTCAAAGTATGTAGGCCTATAGAATGTAGATGGGGTGAAGTATATCTGTCCGTTTAGCGAAGTTGAGATGTCAAAGACAGCCACTTCTTAGTAAAACAAGAAAAGAAAAAAAAAACTTCGCATGATCGAAAATTCTTGCTTATAGCTACGGCCACTCACGTATTGCGAAAACGCAGTCGGCCGCGGCCACATAATGACCCCTTCACGCTTAGCTGAACGTCTGAAGCACTGGTCTCGTAAAGAAGTGGGTGGGTTACAAAGGTGGCTCGATCCGCGTGATCGCCGCTCTAGCTGCAAAAAAGTGCGGGCGCTTTCAAAACAGGCCACGAGAGACCGATTTCAACTCGGACACTCGGTCCTCTGGGAAGAAAAAGAGAAAGTACCTTACGGTTCATTAGCTTGCAGGAGCTTTCGTTTTGAGGTTTGCTTGCTTGCTTGCCGCCAGGGGCATGCTTTTGAACAGGCCAGTATAGTGTGGTTACGTATACTACGGATCGCGAACTTCACACACGTCGGAGTATAGGTACCTTTAGGACATCTATTACATCGAGTACAGACGCGAGTCTCTCAACAGCTAAGTCTGACGCCTAGCTAAGTTGGATGCAACACGCAATCGAACAACCTTGTTAAAAAAATAACGTCATAACCATTTATTATAATGGGATACTGTTTTCTCTAAATACGGACGAAACAAGTAAAACGAGAAAGAAAAGAAAGAGCCCATCATCTGTAATATTTTTCTGTTCTCGAATATGGCGCAAGCGCCGCCCACGGGAGCTTACAATCTATTTAGCCCCACTAATAAAGATTCGCTCGCGCTTTCTGCTCCGTCAGGCATTACGTCGTAGATATGCTTACTAAGTGGAGAAGGGGAGAAAAAGTCTAGCGAAAAGGATAAATGAAAGAAGCAGGAGAAGAAAGCAACGAGATTTGAAACTGAGAGATGTCGCCGAAAGACGAAAAGAGTTTGCACGCTTTTAATCCGTCGCCGCGTAAAAAATTGACCTCTTCAATCTCCTGCCAGCGGATATTTATAACCGTTCCCCAAGGCGGGGGCCGGTCGCAGTGAGAGCGTGCAAAGGAAAACACCTCCACCGGACGCCGGGGGCGAGCTCGGGAAATATTCGCACTGGCAGCCGAGGGAGACCGGAGAATCCACGGCTTACGAGATGGGGAAAAAAAAGAAATCGCCTATAATAATAAATAAAAGAAGTTAGACGGCGCAGTAATACATAGAATACACAGACGGCCCTCCATCACTGGCGAACGTACTGCGCGGAGGCGAAGTTTGCCCGCCCGAGAGAAACGCGCTTTTGAGATCGCACGCCGTTTTCTGGAGAATACGAGAGTGAGCGAGGAAGAAGCGGTGAGGACCGGACGCCGCGGGGGACTCGGATATATAGAGTGGAAGCACGGCCGACGTGAACTATATCTTTGCTTTACGTTTCAAGTGCACGACGCCGTCTGTGTGCGGCTTCCTTTAGTCGCGCAGTCCTATATAGGTGCGAGACAAAGCGAAACGTCGTGGGAAAAAGCAGAAACAAAAGCGAAACGAATTAAAAAAAGAAAAATGAACGAGTGAGCGAGCGAGAGATAGTGGTGGGAGAGTAGCGAAGAAGCACGAATGTCAGGTTTCTCTACCATTCTTATAGCGGCGTATATGCCTGCGTGCCGCCGCGGTCGCGCAGCCGCTGAGGTGTTTCATTTCCGGAGTCGCGGGCGGAAGGACGGCGCGAAAGCAAGACGTGCGTATGTATATACCGTACTCTCACGAAAACCGTGCAGTGCAGAGAAACCCGGAGCGCGCATCAGCAGTTGAGAGGCCGAATTCGCAAAGTTGCTTCTAGTTCGTGTTTGCTTATATAGCGCGTATGCACCGATCAATCACTATACAGTCAACGCGGCATCACAAGCGGTAAGCACGTAAAACGCGCGTTTCGGACATATTTTCGAGGCTACGTCGAAGCGCCATATAAATCGCGCCGTACGGCGCCCGCGCTTTAACCACGGCTGAAATGATGTTGAAGGAAGTTTCGATATAACTAAGAGAGAGATAACAGAAAGTAAGAGAGGGTAACCAGAAGAGAAAACACTGTTTGCTAGCCTACACTGGGGGAAGGGAGAGAGAAACCGAATTCCGTTAACTGTTAACAATTCTGAATTCTTGAATTCTGTTTAGATCACAGAATAAACAGTATTCGATATACTGATAGGCACTTGCCTTAAGGATAGATAGTCGTGTATGACGGGTTATCCTGTCTGCGGCATAACCGCATGGAACGCAGTTCGGCATGGATCACAGAGCCACAGTCACGCTTCCTAAAACATATGCACCAGCGCCGAGGGACGGTATATCCAATGTATTACGTCCGAGGAACACGTTTCGTGGGGTTGCCTATATTTACAGCAACCGAGAGGAGTACCAATCGAGAAGCGTGATCACCATTGCGAATCAGGCTCCTGATTCCTTGCAACCAGCCTCGGTTTCCGTATGGCTGCACAGTATTAGTTTGACGGAGTCTGCGGAGCAACGATGTCGTCCCGCGACGTATATACATTATACACCGCGGCAGGCGTGTAGACGTAAACGTGGCAAGCTGGGCGACGTTGGAGCGGCACGTTTTCAAGCACGGCGGTAACTTTGGGACTAATGGAAAATTTAGCACGACGGCTGAAAATGTCACCGTTCAGGAAGAAGCACCGGGGGAGGAGGGTGACGTTAATTCCTGTCAACGACGGCGTCGCACGATCGTCTCTGCTTAGCTACGCGTAGGAGGAAATTAGAGCTTCTCCTGTGTCAGTTGAGGAAACTGGCACCGATGTTAATAAGAGCGGCGATACCGCATTTAGCTGCATATAACTTGACTCTAGGTATACGCTCCGCACGCGTTAGTTCTGCCCGCACGCTGCTGACCTGGTCAGGTTTGCAACACAAAAATAACTGACAAGTGCCAGTAATACAATGCGAGGAAAATGTATTCACTTCGAGACAATGTCTTGGTCGGTGTGAATTCAAGGGGAGGGGGGGGGGGGGGGTCCAATTATAAGAGACTACGAACTGTAGCCAGTGAGGAAGGTGTGTAACAGTTCAGGAATATATTCAACCGATGGTTGACAGCCTGTTCACTCTTGAAGTTCTTGTCATGGAGACAGTCGCCAACTGATGCACTGACAGGTAAGCTATTTAATCAGCCCAGCGTCACCTGTGTTCCTTCATTGAGTGGTATGGATAGAGAAACAGAAGGGCGCGTGCTTTGAAATGATAACAGCGCTATAGTGCGTTGAAAGTACCAAGGTGGTATAGATTTGGGGCAGGGACAGACGCAGCGTCACGCACGCAGCTGTTCGCGCGGAACGGAGACCGCACACAGGCGTTGCCGCTTTGTGGCAGCGTACAAGCAGACAGCACAGCATATAACTTCGCAGATGAATAACTGGTGCAACAGGCTCGGTATTTCTCGTGGCCACGCATGCAAGAATTCGAGAAACTGGAGCATTAGAACGCACTCTATGTCGGCCACAGCTGCCGGGGCGCACTGATGGAATCATCAATCAAAACGCGCATACAACGACACACTTAACGATGGAACATACATACCCGCAGGCACGTGTACGGGACACCTTGCACTGCATCCCTATAATATAGACTCTAAGCACGGGAATCCCCGGGGCGCTGCGGACTTTCGACACTTTTTCGGACGCCGAAGTAGAAGTATTACTAAAGCAGTGTCAGTGTTGCGCTACTTAGCATTCACTACGCGTAGTGCCGAGGAAATCGTGAAACATAAAGCCGGCACGTTAATTTCCAGCTCGCGAGCAACCTTCGGTGTCCGTTTCCCCTTCACTTCTTTTCTTCATTTCGTCAAACGCGAAGCCGCGCCATTTAGTCTGGTACGCGAGGTCGCGCGGCAGCGCGCCAAAAACAAGAGATCGAATCTTTGCCTTTCCGCGCGCTAATAATCAATGCAACGACACTTCGCTAGCCGAGCCGCCGGCTTCAGGAAAAAGAGAACTATACACTTCTATTTATATTTTTTTCTTTTTTTGGCACGCAGCAACTCGCCGAACGCCCCGTTGCCGCCTTTCAAAACAAACCGACCGTTCCGTATACGTCCGAACACACACACACACACGTATGGGCACGGCTGTTCCTTAGAGCGCACTTTACGACGGCTCTGCGTTATACCTCGTGCACTCTCTTTACCGTTCGCCTCGCTTGGCGCCCGTGAAGCTCCGTAAGAAAGAAACGGCCCGTATCTCGAGAACACCACCTGAATTTAATAAACGGAACGAGCGGCGCGTTGAAGCCAACGGCGGCACTAAACACTTTGCCTCCTTAAAACTGTGCACCATCGCAGAAGCTTAGTCTTTCGTTCTGGCAATGATCTCGAAACCCAACAGAGCGGGCGAACTCCCGAAACTATTCGCCTTACTCTCACGCAACAAAAATCAGCCTGCAGAGGTCTATATGGACATCTGAAATATTTGCTAGCACACAATTTCTGTCCTGCGTCCAAATGACATCACGTGGACATCATCCTGTACACAATCGGTGATTAAAAGTGATTGGCCAGAATACAAAGAATTTCTAGATGAAATAATTTAGAGAATATTTTCATCTTCTACCAAGTTCGTGGCCATATGCATTATACGCGCTTGCTGCCTAAGGAGTGCCCGCGAATAGTCTATAGATTATAGATATATTACGCAATCACTACAGGCACTCTGTAGTCTAAAGAGTCTGTGCGCACAGTCTACAGATGTAGACAGCATGTAGTATAGTTGTCTATAGCTAGTCAGTGCTTCATAGATAAGTGTCCGCTGTATTTCTACAGACGGACAATGTAACTTATTTAAAACAGATGTTGAGGATAATGTGATATGCGAGTGCTCCTGACGCTTGTACGTCGAGAATGGCTCGTATGTATCTGGGGCTGCCGCCAATCACGAGAAGCGCATGTAGAAACTGCGAACAGCGTTTCGTGCACTTCACCACCGGTTCGCCCACAACAGTTCCACACGCTTCGGCAGCGCTGTACAGTATTAGCGTGAAAGGGCATACACGGAGAAGCACCACTTCACCTCTCACGCCCGGAGATAATGAAAAGACGATGAACAGACGCCCGAGAGCTAACGCGGCCCGGGCGAGGAAAGGCGTGCAGCCTCCTTCGCCACGTACGGTATAACGCCAGTAATCTCGGACACTTCGAGGGCGTATAGTAGCCCTGAAACCAGCTGAAACCTCGTAGAGCCACCGCCGCCAGGGCGATCTTCAGGCGGCAACAGCAGCAGTAGCGACAGCTGCACTGTATAACGACCTTCCCTTCTTTGCGAAGCGCGTAAAACGTCAGCCGTATAATGCCCGCTGCCACTGCTGCTGCGAAGAGCAAACAAAGGCAGAGAACCGCTCGCTTATTCTTTCTATCTTTCCACCGTCTTGTTAGTTTTCTCATACGCGACGAAGGGGAAGTGACAGAAAAAAATAAGGGGAGCCGTTTTACGACCTGCTCCCTCACTACGAGTCCCTCAGCACGTGAGCCTTTTCTGCCCGCCTGCTTCCCCTGCTGGGAGCTCGCGCTGGCAGCGCGCGCGCCAGTGTTCGAGCTCGACAGCTCACCGGCCGTTATCAATGGGGACACCAAAGGCCTCTTCGCGCCACCCGATCCTGCACACTTCTCCCGCGGAAACAGCACGACCGAGTCTATTTCCCTCTCCCCGTCACCTCCGTTCCCTAACCCTCAATCCATGCTCCGACGGCGCACTTCCCCGTCTGATGCCGTAAATATTAACGCACACACAATGCAGCACTTCGAGCAGGCCGCAAGTATCCACCAAATGCATTTCATAAACGCCCTCTCGCAGTAGTAGCAGTGCTGGGTCTTCCTTGGATGCGAGCACGCTTGCGGTGTTGCAGCGAAGCCAGTAAGTTCTTGTCACGTGAATATCTCTCTAGGTATACACGGGGAACGAAACGCAGGAAGCACCAACGCAAATAGACTGGAGCTCCGATATCGTGCGCATGTCCCACCGGCTGCGCGACGGCGCTTTGCTCTTCGCGTATTGAAGGCACGTCGTTCATCACGACGCAGCGAGCGGACGGGCGTGCGTTGGCTCAGCCGTGCAGTGAGCAGGGATATCTCGCCGAAGCATCACCGCGCAGCGGTGACAAACGTACGCGTGTGCGGAGCGGTGCACCGTTCCGCGTCTCTACGAAGGGATCGTGCACGTATAGTATATCTATATATTTCATTTGTTTAACGATCGTTCTATACGTGTGGCTCGTGCAGCATCTATCGCCACGGATGAGAGCTTCCCCGAAGAACGGCACGTGTGGTAAACGCTGCGTCCGTGCTCGGGACAGCGCAGGGACGCGCGCAGATGCGGGTGATAATCACGATACGCGTCGCTAAAGGCCTCTGACAACCGTACGCGAAGCGTATACTAACTAGACTGGAGCGCGTGCTGGGTTGCGCGGTAGTGGTTCGGACAGTAGCACCGCAACATGTGACTGTAACACGCGCGCTTCCTTGCGCGTGTATCAATATTTTTTTTTTTCTGTTGCTTCTTATATATGCCTGCGCTATTGTACGCGCACGCGTCGCTGCGCATAGAATGTCAGAAGCTGTTACACGTGGCCTGCGCATCGGAGTTCCTGTTTTTTATCGGCACATGTGCGGCAGCGTAAAGAGCCGACTCGACTCCGCTGTCTCGTTCGTTTAGTGCATTTTATGTCGAACGACCGCGAGTAATGGGGTGATAGCGCTGTTGGTAGGTGGCGTGGACTCCTTCCTCAGGTTGTGGTCTGGCCAACGCCCTCAGCATCCCAAATATAGGAGTAAAGTTAGAATTCGAATTATTTTGCGTGATTTGTTAATGCTACAGAACAGCGCAATATCAGTGAACGTGACAACGAAGCCGAGGGGTTTGAACAATCTGCAAACGGCAATCTGCTTAAAGCAAGACAGGGGAGTTGATCATCAGCTTTGGACAGTTTATCACATTGATAACGATAAAATGCACCGAACTGAAATAATACCTATTAACAAAGCTTGGCGCACAACTCTTTCCAGTGTGTGCACAAGTACGTAAACGTTTGCTAGTGCACGTCGCATACAGATCGTTGTTATATACTTGCTGGATTGTCGGTGTCTTGCATTTTATTTAGCTGAGCACTTTTCGTGTGAACACGGGCGACCAATTTGAGTTACAGCACATAGTGTATATATGCGTGGATAGTTAGCGACAATGAAATCAAATATGCGCGAGATCCTCACTGTGGGGCTTCCCAAGGGAGCAGCAAGCCATTCGTTATTGTTTTTCGGATACACGAATCCAGCAAACGCCACGAAGATATATATCGAATAAATTTATAGTATTGACAAACAACATCCTCAGCTCTTTCCCTCAATAACGCAGCACCATCTGTATATCCGGCGGACAGGGTCAGCAATTAATAATTCACAGCGGATGCCCAAAAAAAAAAACGTAAGGATGAAAAGAAGTCACTAAATGTGTTTTTTCGCATGCGTCCCGATTAGTCGACTTATGCGGATGCAGAAAACAATGGTGCTATGTCTTTTGCTGCAAATAGCTACTTAACCAGAAGACTTGTCAGGATGGCTGAATTTTGCAGCACGCAGGATTTTTACGCGACTTTTGTAGACCTCACATTCCACGTAGTCTATAAAGACGGTTTAGTGGTTAACTGAATCGTCTTAGGGTCTCGCGGGTACCTGCAGGGAAATTGCAGGAAAGATAACACTTACGGGTGCCAACGTTAGGAAGGAATACTCGTAATTAGTCAATTGAACCAGTACTCTGCAGACACTCTTATCTAAATAATGTTAACGGAGAAAAGGTCAGAAAAGTGTTTAAACTGTTACAGTATAACGTTGCAAAGGCACGTCTAGTAACCACCATGGGACAACTATCCTTCCAAAGATGAATGAACAATTCTCGGTATACGAAGCTGCTCGCTTCTGCTGGTGATGAAACTGTGCTAAGAGCCGCGGTAAAGAACGATCAACTTGTAACACATTTAGAAAGGCTTCACAGTGGGACAGAGAGAGATGGATTGCTATGAAAATGCTGACCCGTTGACCTGAGTGCAGCTGGCCAGAACGCTCGATGTGGTAACGAAATACGACAGGCCGGAGGACCCTGTCGGTACTTGTGTTTCGCCCAAGTGACAAAGGATTCACTAAACTCGCCATTTAAGAAAATTCCCTCCAACGTCGCGCGCGATATTTCTTCCTCTAAAATCTCGTCACCTTTCCGTGGCCAAGGCTGAACGGGCGGCCGGCCCATTGAAAACGTATAAACGCACGAGCGGAAGCCCGCGTGCCATTCATTCTGCGAGGTAATTAAAACAGCCAGCGCCCTCCCATCATCTGTCTATTCTCGCCTTTAAAAGAAAGCTTCCCGAGCTTCAAATTAGCGTTTAGCAGACGCTGTTGTATACGCCACACAAGTGCGCATATTTGGCGGACACGCGGTCCTTTCCGTTGCGACACCGAATGGGCTCGACTGGCCAGCAGCCTCTGACTGAGTTACCGACGATGTACGAGCGAAAAATAAAAATAAAATAGAAACGGAGGGGAGATTTAGGGGGGTAGGAGGCTCGGCACTACAAAAGGCGCGAGGTCGCCTAATCTGACGTGGCCCCGTGGAGCGAGCGACGAGTCGCGCAATGTGTTGCTGAAAGGGTGCGCGCCGCTGTCGCGTCATAAAGGCCGCCCGACGGCCCGAAGCGAGCTCGCCAGAATCTGTTTCCCGCGCGGTGGCGACGACGACCTTGGCACGCACGAGAGTGCCTTCTCGCGCGGCCTCGGAAGCCGTGCTATAGCGCAAGCAGTGCATGCAACCGAGGCGCGTCAGCTCTCGTGTGAAGCTTACAGCTAGCTGTGCGGTATTTAATCACGCATATAGTTGCGAGAACTCTGGCACTCGAAAGCCTGGCGGTCTCGAGTGGGCAATATGTGTGGATGCCGTTAGGTTCGCAGTTACGATTCCTATCAGCTAGAAACGTTCTCTCATTTAAAGGAACTGTGAGGAGGAATAATCGTTCGGAATATGAGACCAGATTCCACGTTTGGAATAAGTCGCCTTCTGCGGCTCTGTGGCTATGGCATTCGGCAGTGCAGCCCGAAGTAGCGTTTTCGCCACGGGTTCATTAGGATGGGAGCAAAATCCCCCCCCCCCCCCAAAAAAAAAAAAAAAAAAAAAAAAAACGCTCGTAGATTTAGGTACATGTTCAAGAACTCCAGGTAGTCTAAATTAATCCGAAGCCCTTCACTAAGGCGTCTATCATAGCTCCATAATCCGCCTTTTTCATTTTCCTGTGCTGCCCTCTGCCGCGCGCCGCTGGAAACGTTTTGGTAGGGGGCTGTGGCTTTCGCCGGTTGATTTGTGAACCTGCACCCGTGTTAAGTGCGCATCGGTTGTGCGTTTCGTGGATTGCGAATAACTATTAATGGCTTCTGGGGGGCAGCATGTCGTTCCTGGAAACCATGTAGCACTCACCAACTATATACATGTAGGGTGAGCAGGCCTGAGTGTGCTGTTTTGTTTACAGTGCGGCCGATAAAGGCACGCTGAGTTCCCTCTGCCGTAGCGGCTGCTTTGGAGTGTCTTGGCGCTAACTGCTGCACTTGCACCTCGCTTTTTTTGTAATTCTTTGTACACATTCTTTAGACATTTCGCATAAATAAGATGTTTTCGAGTGCGCAGCCTTCCGCGTCGGATTTAGCAAAGCGATGCACTTGTTTACATCGGCATCTACAGCCACAGATCGTTATTAGCGTCAAAAAATGGGGGAAAGGTGCATATATGAAAAGGCGCTGATATGAAAGAATGTCGAAACGTAGAATAAAACACACATATCTGCTCATATGAGCCGCGTTGTTCCATCGTGAGACGAGTCAGTATGAGCGGCTGAGCCATTTAAACAATGGCGGCAGTGATTCAGTTACAAATATTGGGCTGTTAATTTATTACTGATTCTCGCTTTTCTTTAACTTCGCGATAGTTAGTTTGCGCGTATCATAAAACATTATTAGAGCAAACTGTGCTCGCATAAGCGCTCATTTAAAGGCCGTGTTGTTCTCCTGCAAAAACGCGGATGCCATCGCTGACACCGTTGGTATATAACTGAGCAAGGCGGTTGTTTATGCTGCATGCTGTACCGAATGTACCGTCTCTTGTTTCGGGTTTGACGCAGTCATAAAGAGTACATCTCAGGTATTAAGAAATGTGTCAGCATGCCAACACGTAAAAACCCACTCATCTACGTTGCGAATACGACCGGCAGCTTACGGGAACGGTGGCACAGGCGTTGGGCACAGCGCTGTGTCCCCGCTTGCAGCTTAGTGTGTACGCGGCGATCGACGCGAAGAGTAGTTTATTTCAAATCGCTAAAGCTAGAACTGTACTATAAAAGCAGTTTCCTTCATCCTAACTTGCTTACTTTTCAGTACAGGTCCACCGGTAGCGGGTACGCGAACTCGACGGCGCAAGGCCTAACCTCCGCTGAACAGGATCAACATTGGCTCAAACTTATGTGCACAGATTAAGACGCTCGAATCTTGTGCATTTCAACTTCGCAGGCACGTTTTGACTAACTTTGAACGCGATTATTTATATATACTAATGAAGCCGTTGCGGCTATCACGTTATCGGTTCGACGGCCGATTGCGCGGGGTTCGATGGAATGATGGACGCTGATTTTATCGGTGCCGTCGACGAGAAAGCCCATCGTAGTACGACAACTCGCGCTCGTCGGTTACGTCTTGTAGGCCTGGTATGATAAAATGGTCTCAGCGACACAGTGCTGAATGGTCGGCCAATCGTAGGTGTGCGCATCTTGTCGGTCTCGTATCGACCCAGTGTTACCGCGCCTTGAACAAGTACGTGAAGTCGGGCACACGCTGCCACTACCAGCAAGCGAGGACCGACGCTGCAAGAAGTCTTCGTCAGCAACGTGTTTTTAAGTGTCTTCCAAGTGTAACGCAGGGGTTTATCGATAAATTTGCTATTACAGCCATCAATGCAAGGCGGCAACTACGTGGTTCCCTGTGCAGTCTGGACGAAGCCCTCGCCGCTTTCTGTTAAAAGTGGAGTTGCAGTCTTACGCTACGCACGTTTTCGGTACCGCACCGACGTCGAGCTACCAGTGAAGTTTCAACGAGATACACAGCAGAGTTTGCACTTGCAGTAGCGCGCGTGCGAGCGCATTTTTTTTTCGGGGGCCGTTTCCCCGAGACGGGGCCGCATGGCCGCACGCGCGACCCTTCCAAAACGTTTCGCGACTAATCCGCCAGGGCAGGGCGCATGCGCCGTAGCGCCGTGAAAAAGGCGGATTGCTTTGGGACGTTAAACCAAATGAATCAATCAATCAATCAATCTCATTTGTAATTGCTAATGATACCGTGTGGCAGACTTAGTACACCCGAAAAGAAGCACCAACGAAAGACAGGGGCCGACGCCACCTTGACGTCACCGCACCGGCTCCCTGTGACATCACAGATTTTTGGGTACGAGTGCTCCAGGCCGGCTAGTCAGTCGCTTATTGTTAAGTAATGGTTACCATGAAGTTTTATCGCCTTGCAGCTACTGTATTCAACTACGGAGAAAGTACTGAGGTGACAAGCGAAGCTTATATATATATATATATATATATATATATATATATATATATATACTTCAAGTTTGTTGTATTATTTCGGGCGTTAATCCAACTTCGCTGCGAACACTTTGCTTGCGAAGGAAGAAAAAAAAAAGAGAGAGAAAAAAGCTAGCAGGAAGACTGACGCATCACTGCCATAGCTTCATAGCTAAGCCAACTAAAGGTGTAAGCTCTCAAATTTTTATCTAGTTAACTTAGTAAACCAATTATCACCTCATAGTTCGTTCATTTCGTTTTTATGCCACATCTTTCTGTCTAAAATTCATCGGTGACCAGTACAAGCCTTCTTATAAACTCCTACTGTCCCTCAACCATTAACCTCCATTCGCAACGTGACGTCCGAACGCCTATCCACTGCAGCTGCTAATGAAATATCTGGCGCCGTCCGCAAAACATACGCCAGCTCACGTAATGCTTAAAGAAAGAAGAAAATAAACACACGAAATGAAAGCAAATAAGAAATGAATGGAAGAAGCACCACGTGAGTGTGCACTGCAAGATCACGTGCACGTATTAATGGTGGACAACGTCGCACCGGGTCGCATGGTGGAAACGCTTCCTGCCCTATTTGTAAGAGAGACACGTATACTTTGCGCCTCTCTTTATTCCGTAATTACTCGTTTTCTTGTCATCGCGCCGGATCATACCATCATACCTCTTGCGAGGACTCTCCGACATCCCGGAACATAAGGACCGAGAAAAAGAAAGAATAAAGAACTAGTCAGAACACGAAATGAAAAAAAAAAAAAAGGGCCGCTCATACAAGCTACATGTCGCTTGATTAAAAAAAAAAAGAAGGAAAAAAGCGATAGAAAAAAATGCAAAGCCGAAATGACGGGGCTCCAAGGTTATTACGACATGTCCGGGAGCCGAGAAATAATAGAGGCGATAGCAAAAGGAAACGCGCAGTGCAAATCCGTTCGTCGAAAGGAAACCGCCAGAGAAGCACAGAAGAAAATAATAACGATAATAATAATAATACAAAAGAAGGGTGGAAAGGGGGATAAAGGGGGTGGACAAGGCAACGGGCGCTGTCGCTTCCGTACAACCGTGCGCCGTGAATCTGGCCACGAACCACGTTAATCACGGGTCGTTAGCTACGCGTCTCGGTCGAAGATTTCGGCTAGTCCTACCAGTTGGGCCGGTTTCCCCCGCGGGCGACTTCGACCGTCATTCGCGCCCCCGATAATGCTCCGCCACTCTGACTGCGTGAACAAGAAAAAATAAAAGGGGGGAGGGGGGGATAGAAATAAAAAGAGCACGAGAACCTGTGGGCAGGCGCAGGCTCATCAGGCATAACTCTTTCTGTTTAACTCTTATCTTTCCGTCTACCGTTTATTTCTCTCTCTCTCTCTCTCTCTCTCTCTTAGCCTTTAGCGCCGCCTGGTGGCAGCACGACTGCCACCCAATCATGTAGCGGTTGTGGCACGGTACGCGACAGTATACCTTGGACGGCGACTTAGGTGAATGACTCGGCTGAAGGCGCAACCTCGTTCTCATTAGGAAAGTCAAACTGCGCCCTCAATGCACGTCTGTCAAACCAGCTGTCTGTGTGTGTTCATTTTTTTTATTATAAGATGATTCATACTCCCCAGAAAAGGGCATCGCCGTGCCATATCACAAGTCTTCAATTTCGCCATGACCGACAACGAAGTTGCCGTAATGGTGTGCTATGCGTAGGCATCGCGCATAATGGTCTGATGCGTGTCCTAACGGTATCCTAATGGAATGACGTAATAGGGCCGTGGATGTAGCTAGTGGTGCGGCCACTGTGGAGTCGCCGATTTCGCCGGCAGCTCGTTCCGAAGAGGAGGAATGCAATTAACGGGTTGCATTATTGAGCATCCAATGCTTGTTCAAACTCATGATCCGTTGCGTTGGAAACTGGCAAGTCAACAACTTCCGGTGACGACAGCTTTATCCGGGAAACAGTACTCACACACACTTGAAAGTGTTTTCATCTCAATGAAGTTTGAGCCATTAGCATAGCAGAAAGAATTGGAAACAAAGTTGGCTTACACATTGCGCCATTCAAGGCGACATCGCCTGTAAACACACACACATGCACGCACGCGCGCGGGTGTTTTTTTTTTGTTTGTTTTTTTTTTTTTGCTTCATGACTTCGCTTTCGTGGATAATTATTCGAACTGTACCTCAAAATTAAGTCCTTATTAGCAAATACTTTTAAGCAACTTGGTATGATATACAATCGAAAGGTACGGTGGGCGAAAATAAATGCAGCAGGACGCCTGTTTTCCTGGTGTATCGAATTGTTTCCCAAGAACCCTGCCGTTACCGTGACCTAGAAACTCTGAACCGGACCGCTAAACTCTGTTCCTGCGATGTCGATTTTGCTATTCGCAAACGTCCTCAGCTGTCGCCCTCGATCGCCACTGAGCTGGGCGCGATAAGGACGGCATTACCATGCGACATTATCATATATACGCTAGCACGCTTCCATCGCATGCTCGCGAAAATCAAAAGATCCCCCCTTGAAAGAAAACGAAATAAATAAAACGGCGTCCATTACAAATTTAGGCACCAGGCGAGAGCCGCAACGATAACGGATCCACCAACCGCGGTATCATTGTCAGGCAGCGAACGGCGCCTTGAACAGACGAATGTTGTCGTGCAAATTGTGCTTTCTCTACGTTTCTGTTTCCGACACCAGCCGCATCTTCTTCGAGGGCCCAGCACCTGCTGGTACTCCCATAAGCATATGAGCGACGCCGTGCGCTGTCGCCAACGTAGGTCCCATCTACAATTCTGAACAACACAAGCAAGCACGCAGTCGTTGCAAGGCCCCCTATGCGCGGCGCTCTTCTTAAGCAGCACACTCACGTCACACACACCCTCTAAGTGGGAATCCCACCCGTAACCGCCACGTGTACACCTCTCTTTGCAGCTCGTTCGAGAACGTGCCTCCCCCCCCCCCCCCCCCCCCCTCCTATCCTTTCCTTCTAAGCGCTGATAAGCAAACGAATGCGTTGCCCAGAGACCGACGAAAACGGATGAAGTAAGCACTCGAAGGGCACCTACCAACATTACCCCGCTCTTTCTGACCCAAGACCCGTCTTATTTTTCTCGACAGGGGACAAAAAAAAAAGGCGAGAAAAAATAAATAAATCGCACAATGAGTTTAAGAAGAATCGAAAGCGGGACTGACCCGAGTCATAAATGAGAATCAAATGTCCTCGCGAGCATTTCCTTACGTCTTCTGCAGCCTTGCTTCTCCGTTTTCGAATACCTCTTTCGTGTCGCAGAGAACGCGGTGCAAACAGAGCGATCAAAACAAAGCGGCAAAATAAAATAAAATAAAGAGAAACGGCGATGCGCGAGAGAAATGGATGAGATATGCACGCGAGGAAGGGGGCGGCTTGAATAATGGTGCGCGGAACAGCGCGACAGCCCTCGGCATGGTTTCTTCCGCGAGGAACGCATTATGTAAAACGCACGCATGCAGCGAGATCCCTCGCGTTCGCCGTCGGAAGGTGGCGGTATAACGGCCGATCTCTTCCCTCCCCCTCTCAACCCAAACACCGCGCGATCACAACCAACAGAAAAAAGTGAAAGATGAGAAGAAAAGACTCAACTGCACTGACCTACCATGTGCTGGGCGAGCGGACCAGCCTACTTCTAGCCACGGCTCACAACAGGATAAGCAAGCAAGCAAGCAAGCAAGCAAGCAAGCAAGCAAGCAAGCAAGCAAGCAAGCAAGCAAGCAAGCAAGCAAGCAAGCAAGCAAAAAGCAAGCAAGCAAGCAAGCAAGCAAACAAACAAACAAACAAACAAACAAACAAACAAACAAACAAACAAACAAACAAACTATATTTCCTAAACTGAGCATGTTCGATGTTCCAGGTGTGGCAAATATCTTCACGGGTTGCCGGAATGAAGAATTTTTTTTCTTTCCTCGAGGTCGTTGTCAAGTGAAGATGGGGTGGGGGGAGACACCCGGCGCGGTGGCTCAGCTCAGTCAGCTAAGTTGTTGCGCTGCTGAGCGGAATCGAATCCCGGCTGCGGCGGCCTCATTTCGACAGAGGCGAAATGCAAAAAACGCCCGTGTGCTTGCGTTGTAGTGCACGTTAGAACCCCAGGTGGTCAAAATTAATCCAGAGCCCTACACTACGACGTGCCTCATAATCAGAACTGGTTTTGGCACGTAAAACCCCAGAAAGAAGAAGGGGTGGGGGGAGAGGGTTGAGTGAGGGGAGAGATGGTACAACCGCGCTCTCGTCGATGAAATAACGCGACTCGGTGAGGTTTAGCAACCCAAGTTGCTATGTTTTTTTTTTTCTGAATATTTTATCGTGGACATCATAGGGGGGTTTGTCCGTCCGGTCAGAGTAGGGAGCCTACATGCAACAAGGTCAGAGGCAGTGGCGATTACCCGAAGCGCCAAACTGATATGGGTGTCTTTAATAGAATGCTGAGAAGCAAGTGAAATATAACACAAGTTTCATTAAATTGCGGCGAATGTAAGGCTAACCAATCGCTTTCAAGCAATACGCATTCAGATAGATACCGATTTACGGCGAGAGAAACTGGCCCTATCGAGGACTTGTCTCTGAACGCAGATGCAGCACCTCGACTATTACTTGTTTCCATTACATTGCTTTACAGAAGTGTCTTGTCCCCCCTCGAGTCGATAACATAACACAAACCACATAGCCGAAATCATAATCGTTCAACTGCTAACAAATAATTAAGAAAACTTTCCATAAAGCAACACAAACATAGACGAAATGTGCCTCACCTGAGAGGACATCACAAAATTACAATAGTTTCGACAAAGTCAGTTCCTGCATATTTTACCTCTTTGTTTCTTAAATTCAATTCCGAAAAGCTTTCAAGAACATTCTGATGGATACTCTTCAACAACGATTTCCGCTTTTGCCAGCCGCCGCTGTCAGAAACGATGCTCCCGAAAGCTCGGGCACGATTATGACAGAGCGCTCGTTAATAACGAATCCATTAATCTCAAGAGCAAATCCCTTCCGCAAGTGTCAAGTATCGCTGTAATCGCGGTGCTCGGCAACACATGCGCGATATAATGGGAAAGAAACAGAGGGCGGAATCCACGTACATCATTTTCTTTTCCCTGAGATCTCAAGCATTATGATCCAACGTCATTGTAAATGATAGCACAGCATGTCGGCTGCATTCCTAATGGTCTCAAACGTGCGCGCTGTTGTTGTGGGTTCAGAGGGCCTAGATAAGCAACAGCAAACCGGCGTTCGTCCCATTTACACGTCTGTGCATTTAGCAGACGGTATACGCAGCCCTGTTGTGATTGAATAACCCCGTCAGCGTCATTTGCTATTACGAGTTCGAGCACGTAAAGCTATAATTCGTTCTACAATCAACCTTACAAGTGGCAACAACAGCCACATAAAAGTTTTTCGCTCCTTTAAGAACCTCGCTCTATTTCAGCAGGCGTGTCCAAGAAGCAGCGGATACCAATTTAAGTTTTTTTGAGGCCTGACTTCAGCTGACGTCTCCCAATCTTTTAAAACAACCACTATGCCAAAATATTCAGGTTGTATTAGCGAAATTACTGTACACAGGCTACGGTAATACATACGTTGCACGGAGCGTTTCCTTACCGCTACACAGTTTATAATTTCAATCTGGACCTTCGTACGTTCGTAGCAGTAAGTTAACATGGCTACAATGGTTGCAATAATGATATAACAAAATTATGCTCCGGCGTGTATTCAAGAACCGCATGAGGCCTAAATTGATCAGACTTATAGCCTTTGCAACACGTCGTCCCTCCAGTTACTAGATTGCTACCCTTCACCCCAGAACGTTAAAGCTCCGTTTATTTTCCTGCGGAGGGTGCCGTACTATACCGCCTTGGTAATGCACATGCGACCGGCTTATTCATACGTCGTAGACGACATAATCAGCCAGGTGTCTTCATGGCGTGAGTCAGCCTATACACCTTCGCACGCACTCTCACGCGCTGTCTAAGAATACAAGAGGAATGATTCACCGCTCTGAGCACGCGGCTCGCCATGGTTCTTGCATCCCGCGCCCATTATTCGCGATCTGCATTCGCCATCCAGCCAGCGGCACTGCAGCGCAACATCGCCGACTGCTGCGCGCGCGCGCAGTGGACCTCGTCGCGTGTCATATGTGCAACGACGAACGCCGGAAGCTCGTCGGTTGCTCTGCGCTTTTGTTCGTTTTATCTTATTTCCTTCGCGTCAGTGCTAGCTATAGCGGCGTCATATGTCTCGTCGTTTTTCTTTGTTGCTTCGTTATTGTTTTTCTTTTCTTTTTTTACTTCTGTCTCACTCCGCGCTTGCGTTTTGTTTCGCGCGGCGGCGGCGACGGCCAAATCCCGGCGCTCCACGGTCGGCTAGGCTCGGCGAGGCCGCGGCGGCGTCTCTTGCGAAGTGCATGTTTCCGCCCGGACTGGTTCCCGGTGCATCGGGGCGAGCGGGCGGGCGAGCCAGCGAACGAGCGGGCTGGCGGACACCGCAGAAAACAACGAGCGCCCCGAACGGTGGACCGGTGGCAGGAGTCAACAGGAGCACGCTGTAGACCGAATAAAACTAAAGCCATAGAGTTAAACCAGCTACAGTTTAAGAAACAAAGACAGGGCAAAAAAAAAAAAGCGCACAGGGTGAGCCGAGTGTAACAAGAGCAAAATCAGACCACGACCGTAGATAAAGGGGCATCATCCTGCGCTGTTTCCGAGACCTGCTCGCGCGGGCCCACTTTTTTGCTTTATTTTTTGTTTCCCCTCTGACCGCCTGGATGTTTGGTTCGTGCATGTGGTAGCGGAACAAAGGCCCCCGGAGATGCTCCTACTCCCCCTCTCTCCCTCTTTCTCGACGTCACCCTTCCTCTGGCCGGACGGATGGCGGCCGCTGTGTCCGATGTGTGACGCCCACATGCAGACCGGCCGAGCAAGGTGAATCCCCCCCTGTTCGTCCTACCTAGCCTCAAATGAGTTCGCTCGTCCCAGCGCATCATCCCGTTCTGCTGCGCGGCCCGCTCTTTCTTTATTTCTGATTCTTTCTTTTTATTTCACCGTTGTATACGAAAGCTGAAAAGAGTTCGCGGCGAACTCTGACACGGGACGCAGCAGCAGCAGAAGCGACGAACGGAAAGAGGTCATGTTTTAGAGCCTTAAAGAACACACGATGAGAAACAAGAAAAGGTGGACCGAGTGACCCTGCCTGAAGAACTACGGCTCAAGTCGCGAGAAAAATGAGTTTTTGTCTCGCGTCCGCGTGCGCGAGTGTCGACTCGCGTGGAACGTCGTAAATCACGTTCTCGCTGGTTATTTTGTGTTTGCGGTATAGTTACGTCCTAAGTCTGCCGCTACCCACGCGAAGTTGTCGCGTGAAGAAAATGGTCGTCGACACCGAAACGCCAGCCAGATGTTATATTAGACTGTAGTGGTAGTAATAGCGTTAAAAGGGTGTTCTTTTCTAAAACTGACCCCTTGGTGTATCCAGGTAAATACGAGGTTTAAATGATACAAAAAGGTTCTGATTATTCAATACTCAAAGACGCAGATACTCAAATACTCAATACTCAAATACAAACGAGCTTTTCTCGAGATTTATTATAAAAATCAGCGAAAGAAAGAAAGAAAGAAAGAAAGAAAGAAAGAAAGAAAGAAAGAAAGAAAGAAAGAAAGAAAGAAAGAAAGAAAGAAAGAAAGAAAGAAAGAAAGAAAGAAAGAAAGAAAGAAAGAATCGCTGACGCTATAGCTGTTTTGTTTCTGTTAAATTCAACTGCAGGCGCTAAAATTTTTCTTTTTGCTCGTCGTCGGATAGGGGAATTCGGTAATATGTGACACGCAGACTGAAAGGCTCAACATTGATGCATCCCAGTCGCAGTGCAAAACCTTCACGTAAATTTGATCTCACTAAGCTTGCTTCTGCTATAGAGTGCTCATTCGATACCAATCGGTCATTTTATTATTTCGGAAACTGCCTCTGTCTGTCCTCGTTGCTTAAGTTTTTCCGCGACAGTGTGTCTCGGTGCTCTCACAAAGTTAGCCACCAGAGGGCCTGCCCCCCTCGTCTTTTCCTCCTGTTTCTTTCACTCAATCTTCAGGCTGTGTAACCCTTGTTTAACCACCAGAATTGGCGTCGTTGGAGTCATGTTTCAATCTTTCATGAACTTTTGATACATGACACGCTCTGCAAACAATATTTTTTTTCGCCCTGAGTGAAAAACTATAAGTCGCCATTGATTCAGGCCCCCTATATAGTTTCATGCTGCAGTACAAGCGTGTGCGAAATCTACCGCACGTTTTCCGTAAGGGTTTAGTTTAAGGGTCACCCCGATCATCTCAGCAAACCGAAGGCTCGTGTCGCTGAACTGGAAGGGAGATTTCGTGTTTATGCAACTTTCGTTCAGAAATTACTCATCGCTCTTTCCTAATTTCCGCTCTAGTGAAGTAGTAGTCTGAGAGGGCACACGAGTAATCGTCAGTTTTTAGTCTCTTCTACAAACGTTTCAGATGACCGTGCGAAGGCGATAAAAGGATTCTAAAGAGAGATCACGATCGCTCCGTGTAACTTCGTGCGCTCGCAGCACATGATGTTTTCGGACAGACTTAATGACGACAGCTGGTTCGGTATTTGCTAGCTCGGAAGCGTGGAACTTAAGCGAAGTAATGAGTGCGAAGAATAGAAAATCGACAGGCTCAATTTTTTTTTCAGTCACAGCCATACGAAGAAACAAAAACCAAAAAGCCAGAGAATTATGTTCACCTGGAATGTAGAAATAATAAGGTAAAGAGAAACAAGTGTGGACTAAAAGACAAGTTGCCGCGGGTGGGAGCCGAACCCACATCTTCCGCATTTAACGCGTTGAGATGCGCTTTACCGATTAAGCTACCGAGGCGGTCATCCTCCCGTCCACTTTCTTTTGTATTTGCGTATGTGTGCAAGATTAGCTTTGAGAGTGTTAGTCAGCGCCCCTCATGGCCAGGATGTGGAACATCCTTTCTTTAACTGCAGGTGACACGTAGTACGCCAGCTTATGAGCAGGCAACTGGAGGTACCGCTCATTAGTGTCTCAGGGCAGTCATTTATATATACGAACAGGTTGAAGTCAAGCTCTATGGTTCTGCATGGTGTACGACGGGATTGTTTCAGCGCCTTTCCTTTCCCTCCACAATAATAAAATGTTTTTTATTAAAAATAATAATGTAAATAATAAACGCATAAAGTGCAAAAACAAATAATGAAACAAAGAAAATGGTTTCTCCAGTACTACACCAAAGCTCAGTGGTGAAGCTCGCGTCGTTCGGCGCCTGGGGAGCCTTCATCGGCGTACATTTCGGCATTATGCGGCGACCGAGCAGAGTCGCAAAAAAAAAGCGTGCCCACTTTCTTTCATGCAAATGAGTGGTTACGGCGGCGGCGGCGCGAATTTCTCGCCGATAAGTATGCACGCCGTCTCCGCGGCGCCCGCAGCGTGCCGTAGGCTCGGTGGTCCTTCCCAAATGCAGCGCGCGGCGCGGCGTCGCCATGGCAACCGACCCACGCCACCGCAAAAACGGGAACTGCCGGTGCGGAGCAGGCTCTCGGATATCGGCGCGCGCATCGCATCCCATGCAGGCCTCAGCAGCCGCCGGGGGAGATCTCGGCAGCGAGAGAGAGGCTTTTAATTTCGAGCGGCCGCCGGTGCGGGCCCGGTGGCGTCAACGGCCTTTCGATACGTCGGGGCCTGCTCAGCAGTTTGGCCTTTAATGCCGTGCAGTATAGACAAGAAGGGCGACACGTTCGATGCGGGCAGTGTCAGCTCGGAGACGCGAAACTATTGCCTTACATGTCACTACAGACACTTAATTGTCTGGAGGACTCGTCAACGTCGTACACGACGCATGCGTTAGAAGTCATGGCGGTGGAATCATTGCAGTGCGTACGCTACGCACTCGAGACGTAGAACGATGCGGCAGCTTGTTTCAAACATTGCTGTTCGCAGAAATCTTACTCCCGCTGAATGCACTGTGGCACAAGACGCACGGGTACTTAAATACTTCTTGACCGGTGTTCACAAAGGCGTACGTACGAAAAAGCCGTCCGTGTAAGAACAGGCGCCGGCGAATCAGAACAGACACCTTAATTCGCCGACTATCTTATTCGAGATAGTCGGCGAATGGCAAGCAGTTCTTGCGAACAAAATGCTTTGCGAATTCACCCCTCCCCCCTCCTCCTCTTTTCTTTTCCTTCTTTCATGAGTTGCACAAGAGAGACACTGCGGCAGTGGTCCCAACGTCGAATGTTGTTGCTCAATTCAGGTGACAGACGCAGGTCGAAGTATAAGCTAAAGTACAGCTTCAATGAAATTCAAGTTAGACACGGCACCAGTATCCGGATTGCCGAACACTCACAGATTACGTCATCTTCGTGTATAGCACAAGGAAACAACCAGCCAAGCGCACGAGGCTTTACTGATCGGATCTCCCAAAGCCAGTGCCATCAGGAGTTACTGCACGCAATTGCCGAGACCGAGCGAGCACCTCCGCATGAGAGGACGAGGGAGTATAGAGCAAGGCTGATGGGAGCTCGGGCGATATGCAGCAAGCGCGAGAATCAACGCTAGGCCGGTTGCGCGACAGCGGATTGGATATAGCGCACCCGGAGCCTATTGTTTCCTCAAGACGTTCCTCCCTCGCGAGCTACGCAGCGCGCGCCATGGGACGAGAGCTTCGTGCTCCTCCGCTGAGCTACCAGCAAACAGGATCGGCTGCCGGTGTTATATGTTCCGTCCCCTCACCGTCTTCCTAACACTCTCTTTACTTTATTCGATATCATTGTTCTTTTCTTCCAAGAGCCTGTGTGCGTACAGAGTGAAAGCGTCAAGTAATCCCAATCCCGTTTTCTCTTATTGACTTTGTGTGTGTGTGTGTGGAATGGATAAAAGTACGTTCGTTTGTTCAGGATTACACATTCCCTGGTGCTACCCCTGATTTCGAAGAATTGCACGAATTTAGTCATTCTCTCGAAACAGCCGAAGCGTACAACATACAATTTTAGGCGAGGCAAGCTAAAAACTTGACACACAACTGCACCGGCAGTGTTATGTATGACTAAGACGCTTTCACCACGCTTTGCCTGCTTTGGTGGCTATATACGGTGACGTGCTGCTGAGTACGAAATCGCCGGTTCCATTCCCGACAGCGGCGGCCGCATTCCAATGGTGGTCGAATGCGAAAACAACTGTGTGTACTGATTAGGGCATGTTCGTGTTAAAAAATCCCAGGTGGTCCAAATTAAACTGGAGCCTTTCAATATGACACCTCTGATGACCTACTCACTGTTGCGGAAAGTTGAGCCCCATCATTTATTACATGAGCACGCGATACTGTCTCAGCAACAGATACGGCGAAGCGAAGTCGATAGGTAGTATACTTAAGAGACAGTTTTGCCCTATAGCGCAGACGCACTAGCATATAAGTTTGCCAGAATGGAAGGTTTAAGCGCGAATGGCAGTGCTTTGACAAAACCTGGTGACGTTCTGTTCAACGAAAATACGCAGAACTCTTGTTTCAATGACCAACTGTGTTCCACTTATCTGCTTGTGCAAACGCCAATGCGAAGGTATCTTTGCATATCTTATATACCTTTATGAGTAGACTACTTCTGAGGCATATATTGTACGTCGTCCCAACGCGGTGTCGGTGTCTTAATTCAGTTCTCATTAAACTTTCTCTCCAACATGACATCTCCACTGGCGCAGTGGCTTCCGGATACGTCCACAGCACGTCTAGCTATATCTAACACACAAATTTCTTTGATTAAGGTATCGAAGCAGCAAGTTGCACTGCTTCGGCGCTAGGATACTGTGTATGTTTACAGGAATACATACTTTTGGACCTAGTAGGTTTGATACAGTTACTGTGTCTATAGCGCTTAAACAATGCGGTCAAGAGAGAACTACGATGGTGCGATAATTTTCAACTGTTTTTTTTTTTGGGGGGGGGGGATATAATAACGCCAAAATATAAATTCGGTTGAAAGTTTGCGCACCTTGCCGTTTTTTATTGTCCGCGACGCTTAACTGCACATGTTTGGTCAGTGAAGAGTGAGCTGAAAAGGTTTCTCGGTCTAAAGCGGATGCTTTACATGGACAGTTACCGATTGCTGCGCCGCCAAGTGGCATTGTTGTTGGCTAAAAGGGGCGCACGAAATTCTCGTCCGCTGCAGATGCTAATATCTTCAGTTGTCCGCGCTAATTGACCCCACTAACAACTACGATTTCACGTTTGTTCGCAGGGTACCTATACATTGCTGGTGATTTACCGGCTCTTCATTTTGTAACCACTAAAGCACTGACGATTCCGAAATGATGTTGCTACATTCGTTTTATTTTCGTTTTATTTTTATTTTTATTTTCGTCGTTAATTATTAAGAGCTTGCCCGCATCCAAAAACTTGAATCTCAGCTAACGAAATCAAATTAAATGTCCTCGTGGCTTAACGCTTGTCAAATGCAGTCCCCCCTGCATTATGAGATGTAGCAAAGCTGGAACAGTAATCTCGACGGCTAGTGAGAGAGAGAAAAAAAAGATAAGGTATTAGCAGCAGCATTTCTTATCTAGCATAGCGGGCAAGGGACGCGCAAATTACAGAAAATAAAAAAGAAAGAAGAAGAAAAAAGAGAGAAAGCGTTAAAAGGCACCTTACCGCTGTCACTGGATGTAACAAATCGGGATGAAAACAAAAGTTCACGCGCTAAAACGAGCTGCAAAGTACAGCCCCGATCCTTCTATCGCGCAGTCGCAGCTTATGGAGGAACCATATAAGCTGTTCATTTGTCAACCCATTCTCGCCCACCGTGCTTCGCCATTTTTCTTTTCTTTTTTTTTCAATTTGCGTTTTTTTTTTTACTTCATATTTGTACAGGAACCACCGGTGACGCCCCAGCCCCGGTCATTCTGTTCATTTTTTTCCCTTCAAATCCAGTCCTTACTTCCGATAATTCAAAGTCGTTTAATATTTTTTTCTTTCTTTTCTTTCTGACTGATGGTCGAGGTGGATCGATTTATAAGGCCATGGAACAAACTACGTCTCTCTCTCTCTCGCAGCCCCTCTCCTTTTTTTTTTTTTCACTTCCGTTTGCCCCACACCGTTCTCTCTAAACTTGAAGCGTATCGAGAAACAAACGCGCACCGGAGGTACTACCTATACCCAGCACACTGAAATTATGGCTACACAGAACGGCGGAACAAACAAACGCGAAAACGAACGAACAGGCAAGTGAACGAAAACGTAGAGCACAGCAGGTATATACGTACATGTATGGCAAGATCCGGAAGCTTACTGATTTTCTTTTTCTTCTTTCATGTCACGCCATGTAAGAAACAACTACAAAGTCAGCAGAAGTTGCCAGCATATTCACAGCCACAACGGCAATAGTAATTCGTGTGATTCTAAGGCGAATTTCGAGCGCGGTTCTTTTTTTTTTTTTTTTTTCCTTCGGCGCCTTCCAGCAGAAATCTGTCCATTTTTTTCCCTCTTGCGCAACTTTTATATCGTAGCCTTTCGTGGAACCGCGATTCGGAAAGGCGTCGTTGTCGAGCACGAATTCGGCATAAGCAAAAGTGTTCCGAAAATGCACCCTGTGTGTCGGCTGCAAGCACCGTAAGCGAAACAGGCGAGAAAAAGACGAACTTTTTTTCCAACTGAGCGAAATCACGGCTTCTTTGAGAATGAATCCCCCCCCCCCCCCCTCCAGAAAAAAAAAAATCAAAAGAAAACCACAACAACATTGATGATGTGTCGGCAATCGCGCCGCGGTGTGGTAAACACGGTCGTTTATTTGCGTTCTTACGACCGCTCGCATATCATCGGGCTCGTATATGAAGAAAGCGCGCATTTTCTGCGCCTCAATACGACCCAGCCACGCTTCTATATATATATACTGCGCAGCTAATATTAGCGCATGTATCTTTCGTGCTTCGCCCAACGGGCGCACGGCTTAAAATCAGAAATGAACGGCCTCAGGCATTATTGGAAAGGCTGGGCAAATGGGAGCAGCACTGACGGCTGGCTGCTATGAAATATGGCTTTTGATTCTGGCTTAACGGGGACGTGCGCTGTTATAACGATCCAAACGTGCATAAATAAAGTAGTGGCTATGCTGGTTGGTTCACATGCACGGAAGATATAATAGAGCAAACAAAGACGATCAGATAAACTGCGAATACGTATACGTATATTGTAGGCTTCGGGTGGTGAATAAACTTGTTCAGTGTAGCACTCTTCTTTAATTTTTTTGCTATTATGTGGCCGTCTTATTTTGCACTATTTTGTCTTCATTCTAACGTACGTGCATGCTTGCAATCAATTTTTTACAGAGATAAAGAGAGATAGAGAGATAGGCATGCTAAGACAGCTCAATGTCACGTACCGTTGTCCAGACCGGAGGACTGTCATATGCATCACCGAGCACAATAATTTTTGCCACGCATCGCTAGCCAAATCATCATTGTTCGCACCATGAGCACGACATAGCACACATTTACTTTTAGGAGATAGTTCACCCGATAGGGACGCCGACACCTGTCAAATATCTCAATCGCGATATTCCTTTCTTATTTAATGAAGATTCGACAGCAATATTTGGCAGCTGCCATTTCAAATGCCTGTATGTAAGCATGCAATCAGCGACAAATCGATAAGAATTCCTTTCGGCCTGAATCGTTGAGATAAAGGTGTACAAATGTGATTGACCAATTGGTAAATGCAAGTGGGTACGGCCAAGAGACGATGGAGTGCGAGGAATGGCCGAAAGAAGCGCGGACTCGAAGTTCTGTCAAGTCCACGCGCACGTCTTCCCGCGGCCGCGCGGCACCGTCCGGTTGCACCAGACACAGGCAAGGCGGGCACGCGGTCAAGACATGAAGGGTGAGAGCCGCGCTTATCTTCTCGGCCAGCCAAGCGGGTGCCCGCGCGAGGACCGCGCGAAGCCCGAGAGTGAATTCGCGCGCGCCACGGAGCACAGCTCATCCATTCATTAGCTCGTTATTAATTCAGGAAACGCGGCTCTCGGCGGCCGTGCCTGGAACCCTCCTCGGCCATCCGTCGACCCATTCTATGCAGACGAGCGAGCGAGAGCGTGCGCGTCCCCGATGCACAGATGACTGCTCCCGTGAACAAACAAGTCGCTCGGAACCGGCGCCAGCAGCTCTACATGGCGGGAAGAGCAGGAGGCCATTGCGGACCAGTGAGCAGCATGCCGGCGTTCGCGACGTGAAGTGAGCGCTCACATCGCGCCGGCAGCCCTACAGCTGGGCGCCCGCAGACTGTGCGTGGGCGTGAGCGTGACGCGTTTATTGCCTCGAGTGTTGTGTACCTCTGCAAGCAGCGAGCGGGTCGCGCCCTAAGCACTGCCCCGAGCAGCGAGCGAGAGTGTTTGTGTGAGAGCGCGCGCGAGAGAATGCACGGGGGGAGGTGTCAAGACAAACCAGGCCTGACTGGACTTTTCGGCTCCACGAACGCCTGAGCGCGAGCCATACGCGGCCGCGTGAGCGCGCGCGAGAGAGAATGCGCGCTACACGGCCCACGGGAGGGGGGGTGTCAAGACAAACCAGGCCTGACTGGACTTCTCGGCTCCACGAACGCGGCGCGCGAGTCATATACGTGGCCACGTGAGCAGCCGCGCTTGGATTCTACGCGCGAACAATTATCGCGGGCACGATGGTACAGCAAACAGCGTAAAAAAAGAATCTCGGTCACGAATTGTATACGCGTAATGGGGAACAAAGTATAATCAAGGAAATTTAAAGTCAGAGGGTACGGACTTGCTTTCGTAATGTGGGATAAAAAAGGACCGCGTTTTGGGTAAGCGCCAAATATCTCGCAGAAGAAAGGCCGGGTTTGTCCAAGAAATACGTCGTCACAGAGAAATAGACAAACTGATCTCTTTATATATAGCTGGGCTATACGGTATCAGCTGTGACAGAGGCATCCATACGCTAAGAGGAAACGAAACCTTCAGCCTGCTGTTGCGCCTACAAAATCTAACCTAATCGTACGCTTCGTGTTTTGGGCGAAATGGTACAACATGCTTTCACAATAAAGCGCTGAATAATTCAGTCACGAAAAAATAAACAGGGTATACGAAGCGCCGACTTCTAACTATATTTACACAAATGGTTACACGAGAACGTTACTAGAGCACATGCGAAATAAAAGAAAAAAAGAAAGCGACTAGTAATTAAACAAGCAAAATACATGAGGCCACGAGAAACCCAAGGTATCTTACGAAATACCTATATCATATATGTCATCACCGCGTAGACACTGTGCATCACACTGTGCCACACGCCATTCCCCAAAAGGATTATTATTTGCTGGACAAGTGTAAACGACGACGCACTCACGCAGTCATTCCCTACTTCAGTTATTTCGTGCGCCTCAAACAACACCTACGATTACGCTTAGCCTTTTCGTAAGCCTTGTTAAGGCGTACGCTATATGTGGTGACGGTAACCTCGATATACGAGCTTGTTAAACGCGGCGTGCTATTCCAACAAGAAAGAACGAAGAACGCGGTCAATATCAGCACGTATAGCAACCGACCGTCTACGGGCTAATACGAGCTGTGCGCTTAATCCAATCACTCGTCCAAACAAGGTCGGAGCTTTTAACTCCGCGTTAGGCACCGGCACGTCAACGTATTAAGGACAAGGTTTACTAAGGGCCGACAAAAATGTGTGTAACCACAGAGATGATTGCATCGCAGTAGCTGACGCCCGGTGTTCGAGAGCAGCCCGCTGGATCGACTGCCGCTGCCAACCACGCGTACAGTCGACATTCCAAGCGTGTAGAAGGGGATGAGCTAATGCAATGTGCCAACAATCCGTGCGACGAAAGCCAATCTACGGCGTCGCGCCTGACGCGGTAACAGTATACCTGTTTGGTCGGATGTCTGCCGCTGTATTGGTCGCTTAATAGCTGTCGACAGCTTCCCGAGCGATGTCCTCTTAGTAGATGCCTATCGCGGCGGCTCTATACAAAGGATTGCCGACACGGTGCCAGGTCGTGTTGAGGTGTGCTGGTGAGTTCTTGCAAAATAACAGATATACCGTTAGCTTTGATTGTTATGCTGTCGGCATAACGCTGCTTTGTTCCGCCCTCTGCATTGTTACTGTCGTCGGCCGCACAAGTGAGGTAGTCAATCATTTTAGTGCAATCATTGACATTATGACAACGATTTACATTACACGAAATATTGCATTGTACAATGCAAGCATCGCCACAGCCGCAGTCTTGTCGCAGCGGGGAACAGTTAGGCCTTCTTGCATCACAGCTATATATGAGTGAGCTTGACTCCCTCGCCGAGACGTCGCTGGATGATTCTTTTGACTGCTTATGCTAATGTGAATGCGGTATATTTGTCTTTCTAAGCCTTTCTATCTCATGAGAAAGTGAGCTCGACTCGATCGCGTCATTTTGGAGAGCGTAATGTTCATTTTGCCTGTTCCACCTTAATATCAATGTATCAATAGGTTACTCCCAATTCATTTCTGCAGGAAGTTTAGGCTATTTGCTTAGGCCAAAATCTTTTTTTCTTAGCTAGGCCTTTCTTGACGTAATGGTTTTGCCCACTGTAGCGAGAACGCAATTTTCACCAAACTCGTCCTCACTATAATAAATGGAGAAACTGCAGGTCCCGACTACATAGTATACCTTTGAGACGTGCGTTGCGTCAGGTATAAGTCTCCCGCTTTTTTTTTTTTTAAGGGCATCGAACTCCTCTCGCGACCTGATCGTTGATCGAATTTCAAATTTGATCATGTCCACCACGGCCGAAAAGATGAAGCAACGCAAAGCAAAGGGGGGACAAAAAAAAAAAAAAAAAACTAAACGACACGCCCAAACTCTTTGCCGACCGCTTGTGCCCCCCGAAGAGAACCGCTAAGAAAACACACTCTGCTATGAAAACAAAGTTGACGATCTCGTCGCAAAGTTCCTTGTTCATGAGGTTTTTAACCTTCGGGGTCTCTGGTCCCCGGCCGTGTCTCCGACGCTGCTTGTTCATCCATTTTCCTTCCCTTTTCTTTATTTTTGTTTCTTTTTTTTGTTTACATCGAGATCGTCTTCTTTTGTCGTTGTCAACCCGCTGAGGCAATTTGGCGAGAACGAGGTGTGCCGCGCCTGCTGCAAGCGGCTTCCGTGCCGCTTTTTTGCCGCGTTCGAAGAAGGTGAACGGCTCGCTGGAAAGGCTTCTCTCGACTGCGCGACAGCACGCGGGGCTATTTCAAGCCTCGTTTTTTTTTTTTTTCCTCCCTCACTTTTTCATCGCTTGGATACACTCTGGCGCACTGCTGACTATAACGTGACGCGCCTCTATCCTTCCCACCGGCGCAAGCGAAAATAAGAGATACGCGCGCAGCAGGCTTTCGGTCACCGCCAATTTCACCGACCTCGGTGCAGTTCTTCTAACAGATTCGCTTCCCTCCTCCCCTCCCCCGATGCCAACACACACACCTTTAACCACCTACAATCCTCCCTCGCGCCCACGTTGCCAACTCACATAGCCGGACGATGACCTGTCAGTGTGATGCCTTTGCACAGCACGCTCTTCCGTAAAGGACAGAGAGAGAGGGAGAGGGAGAAGTGACGGGGGGGGGGGGGGGGGGGCAGGGGTAATCTCTGTTGGGAGCTCTTTTTAGTGCATTTATGTCGCCTGACTTGAAGTCTTCTTCTTCTAACTTCTTCATTAAACGAGAAAAAAATTGAAGTTTGGCCACAAATCAGCCGATTCTTGGCCAATCCCCCATAGTGGATATGAGCCACTCTCGAAGGCAAGCACGCAAGCACACAAGCACGCAAGCAAGCAAGCAAGGTAGGGCTAGAGTATACCTGTTTGGTCTAGTAGGGCCGGTTATCCCAACATCATAGGTAGAGAAAACAATAAAAAAACATAACAATAATAGAAATGTAAATCTCACTTTCTTGTTTTTGTTGCCTTTCTTTTGTTCAGTGTTGACTTGTTATTTCAATTTTCGTGCACGCATACGTATCTATCTGTTCTATATAAAAGGTGTAGCCGGTGCCGCTTAAAAGCGCGAGCGTGTTTCAGCTATAATGTAATGATAAAATAATAACAGTGGACGGATAAATGACATTTTCCCGTCTTTACAGGTGAAAAATAAAATTATTTTATGAGCACATATCGAGAAGTATGGTATTATTATTATTATTATTATTATTATTATTATTATTATTATTATTATTATTATTATTATTATTATTATTATTATTATTATTATTATTATTATTATTATGTCCCTGATTAGCCTAATGTTCTTGCGCAAAGACAACGTATACAGTCATCACGAAGGAACTGGGGCCATATTTACAAAATAGCACTTACGCTAGAACTTTTCGTAAGAGAAGATGTCCGCCAAGCGTGATGATAGGCATAATATTAGTCAGAATGGTAATGAACTGAGATAGTTTGCTAATGGCTAAGGCGAACTTAACAGCTGGTTTCAAGACACGGGACAGAAGGGAAACAGCACAGGGACTTCGCAGCAACCTCCTGGTCTTGTGTCTATTTTGTCACGTGCCTTCAGCGAAGCCCTTTAACTTGCCTTATAGATGTTTTTAGCGAAGGCAGTCGGTCAGTCTCAAACAGCACTTCTGAACGCAAACCTTTGTGAATTCGGACTCTGGCTCTGTCTTACCAAAGCATACAACGGGCTTACGAAAGAGACCGCTCGACACGCAAGGTCGCCGGATTGCGCTAGAAAGATTTCTGACAACAAAAATTTACTTTTACGAAAAAAAAAATAACGCATAAACGTGCTTTAAAATTTCAAATTGTATATTTAAAATAACTGGGTCCTCTATGTCTTTTTTTTTCTCCCTACTTTTCAGTATTGTCATGTGGGTACGAGGATACGCTGGCGACAAGGCAGAGAAACAGAGGCAACTCGAGATGTGACAGCGGCAAACTGTTTTCTGGGCGAACTTGCGCCCTCTTAACGAAGTAATGTGCAGCGACGGCGATGGCGTCATGCACGTGCGTGACAGCTTCAGGGCCCGTATCTTCTAACGATCCATTTCGTTTTGCACTCATTTTGGCTTTCGTCATTGGCACGGACGTAGCTCGGACGTCACCGCGGCGCTATTATCGCTGATATCGGCCACTTGGCGCGGCGTGTGATATAGTAAGAAAAAATGTTAAGCGGAATAGAACGTCGGAAAATACGGGCTCAGAAGTTGCTGTATGCACTAAAACATCGTATACCAGGGGTCAATCTCAATATAAACTTCTATATGCTAAAATCGCGACGTAACGATTCTCTAACACGAAAACGCGTCTTTGTTTCCTTTTTCTTTCTTTTTTTCTAATTACTCGCAAGCACGTTTAGCGCGGAAACAGCAATACACTAACGCTGTTAACGAGTACCAAGGATAAGTGGACCAAACCTACGCGACGATGTCGAAAGACCCGCTGTGTTTTACTCATCAGAAGACTTGGGGCTAGGAAAGGGCAGGCCAGGTAATCAGCGCGAAGTAGAGTGCATTTTCAGAAGATCGTATATAGTTGAGACCAAAACTTCAAAGTGTGTAGCTACGAACGATATCCTCCAAATTAAAGCGAGATTAGAAGCGCATACTCAGGTGCAGCGGCTAAATGTTTTCGTGTCTGAGACGCACTTCGTCTCGGGTAGCACCTCGCGAACGACCACTTTGCGTTCCCGCGTAGAGAAGTACGCCCCTGCCTTGTCCGCTCGCAGCGGCGCTCATAGATTTCTATATAAAGCAGGCGTGCTGTGGCTAGAGACGGTAATTGTTTCACGCCAGTAGAACCACAAAATTTAACGAGGTCTTTCTCTTTTACGAGCGGTGTAGTAGTAGTTAGCCGAACTGGTAATTGCGCGCGGGCGTCAGTTCTCATGGAGATGAGACACCCGGTGTATTTCATGCCAGAACCATTATGGGAAGAATATGTTGGTGTCTCTTAAACGAGTAAAGAGGGTAAAGAGCTTACACGAGATTGCAATTATGTACTTTTAAACATGGCGAATAGCCCTCGATAAAGAGGGTGCGGGCATTAGTACTCGCAGACAAGGATGTAGAACTATGCAAGTACAATTAAAAAAGGCAAGACGACCGATGAAAGACCTGGAACCAAGGAAACAGCAAACGTTGTATTATGAATAAAACGCCACTTCAAGAACACAACGATCTAAGAGAATAGGCATTGTCCACAGTAGGATTGTACTCAACTTCGAAGCAATGTTGAACGAGGCGCGCTGGGCGCTGATCGACAATATATGCTAAAATCGGCCAAGCGTATTGGCCATTCAGTGGACGAAAACGCTATACGCTACAGTGCCTCGAGAATGTAGCGCGGCTGACGGGATTACGGGTGTCTTACGCGGAAGAAAAGTCAAGGTAAAATAAAGAGGTAGGAATGTGTTAAAATCATAAATGCCCGCTTGATTGAGGGAATGAAACGGAACGGGCACCATCTTCAGCTCGCCGTATGCACCTAGTTGGACGTTGCTGCAAGCCACATGTTCAGTAACACTCAGAAGACAGCCTGTCGTTTTTTATTGCGCGTGCGTGTGTGTATGTGTGTGTGCGGGAGGGGGGGGGGGGGTTGCGTGCATGCGTGTGTGTGTTCGACGGTAGACCGTTCGACACGCGGCGACGACGACGCGACCTCGAGTCCCTGGTAGAGGCCCCGCGCCCCGTCAGGATAATCCCGTCTGTCGCGCCACCTCCGGCACCGAGTCCCACTATTTCCCGTTGCGACATACGCTCAGTCCGAAAGGTTTCTCGCGGGCGCAGACGCCAGTAGGATCCGCGACGCGTCACGTATACACACGGAGAGAGACACCCGTACCGTACACGCGTGCACTCCGCTCCTCACACGGATGCACGAACAGCGGGCGCATCGTCTCTTCCCACGCGCACACCTGCGGGCCCACACACTCGCGCGCGCACACACACACGCACGCACGTATTCGGAGCACGGAGGTCTTAAACGCGCGCAGTCGCACGCTTGGGGAAAGGCGACCCGTCCCTTCCGTATATCTGCTCCTCTCACATAAAGGAGGAAGAGGAGACACCGTCTCCGCCGTGGTGCCCACGCCGCAAATGCGCGACGATAAATCGTGGCCGCGTTACGGAGCCACCCGCCATAAAGATGGGTGTGCGACGTGAGGCTCTCTCTGCTCCCGACACGAGGAGACTGTCGCTTCCGCACCGCGATGACCAAAGAGGAACCGTTCGCTAAAGGCACGCTCTTTACGGCGCGTATACAATGCGGCCCACGTTCTCTGACCCTCCCTCCTTCGCTCTTCGTTCTCTATCTTTCCTTTCTCTCTCTCTCTCTCTCTCCTTCGTGCATCGTTTTTGTGCCTGGGGCGAGGGTGGGATCAAGGTCGAGGTCGCTTCGCCGAGGCGTCCCTCCACCGTGCGCCGGGCTCGAGTATCGCCCACAACCAAGACTCTCTTTGACTCGTGAAACAAGGCACCCCCCAACCGGACGACCCGGCGCGCCCGCCAACGCTTGTGAGAGAGATGGGCTGCTTAACATATAGTGCGAGAGATGCCGAGAGGCGATGATACACACACGTCTAGAGATGGTCTGCCGCGACGGCTAAGGAAGAAGAAGGACGAGCCGACTAGGGCGGTGTGACTCATAACCGGGTACGCGATGTTACGAACTGCAGCCGGCTGGCCATCTGCGCTGTCGCGCGTTGTTTTGGTTAGTTCCTGAAAAGCGAACTCGAGTCTCTTGGGTTGGCAGTACGCGTACGTCGGATGGCTGAAACATCCGATACGGATACGCATTCGACGAAGTACTTGCGTCTTTATTTTGCCTATCTTAACTCGTTGAAGTTACCCCCATAAACACTCGTCAAAACAAGCTGTTAGCATGTTTTCTTTCCTTTTTCTCTTATTTCGTTGTTTTAATTTGATGTCATTAAGATGCCTATGTTTTGCCTTGAGAGAAGTTCGATATGTAGATGAAGTATTCTAAGGCACCTATCAGGGCTGGATACATATCCTTCCCGCATCAAAACGACTGCTCACGTCACCAGAGCGTGGCGCGTCTAGAGCGGAGGCGTAATTACAGTAGCAACCATACAGGTATGTGTGCCTTTTTTTTCTTGTTATCAGCACATAGCGACAACGCATAATTACATAGAAGACTACGACCAGTGCCTACGCTTTCGTATACTGCGTGCGTATCAGAGAAGCGATGGCCTTGCGCGCAACAGCTACATATGTGCGACCCGCAGGCCAGTTTTTTTCAAGAACTCTGCGCGAACTGGGCAGTGCGCGGCGAGCGAGGTCGCGGCCCGCTTCTTCTTCCAGAAGCAGCGCGCGACACAGCGTGCAGCATATTCAGGTCATTCGACGTAGGTACGTATACGTGTAGCGTACCCACCATTACCATTGAGTTCGCGGCGGAATAAATATATGCGTCCACAAAGGCAAGTAGCGAGCACCAACCGCCGGCTCTCCGGGTCACCTACATATTAAGAAGAGGAAGGCTACAGGCCACCACTGCCTTGCTTTAATTTTCTTTGCTTCTCAACTCTCTTTATCCATGTACCATCGCTGTGGCTCCCTCTATCTCCATCTCTCTCCGTATATTTTCTTGTAACTCGCGAAACAATAAAGAACAGCCTCATGCAATAACAGAAGAAGAAAAATAGAGCGTATGCAACACTTTACAAACGAGTGTATACAGACGCGTACGGAGGTCTCGGCATACGAGCGCGGTGTGCATCATTTAAAACTAGGTCTTCCCCTGAAAAAGACGCGAATGCAGTCATTCTTGAAGGGCGCGCTATCTGAAACTTCAGTGCGCGTATGCGTGTTTCTCTCGTTCGCGTAGCCTAGGCGTACACTATACACAGCTCCTGCTTTTGTGTATGCGTTGTCCGCAGGCGAGCGATTGTTCGAATTCAACTGCATGGTTAAAGTGCGTTATGCTGCGTTAACGTCATATATGGGGCGTACCTTTTGTGCTGCCTGATATGGGGCTCCATATTTTGCGTATGTTTGCGAGCCTCAGAGGACGAGCAGAGTAAAAAAAAAAGAAGTGTGTGTGTAGGAGGGGGGGGGGGGGGGTGAATGAAGAAGCGTATGTTTGAAAATTTTGGCTGGTGTGTCCCTAACGGAAGTTCCTTGCTAGATTGCAACGAGAACCAAGCTGAAGCAGATGAAAAGCACCCAGTCGTGCGAACTCGCTTGAGGGTAGATGATGGCAGGTTCTTCGCGAACGCGTGATATACTTTTGTGTGCCCATCGCGGCAATTATGCATGGCGTTCTGCTGCTGATCATTAAGTCGAGGGTCCGATTACCAAACGTAGTAGTGGCCGCACTTCAACTCTTGCGGAATAGAGAATTGCCCGTGCATGTGTTGCCGATCATGGCCAACGTTAAATAATCCTAACAGTGTTCAAAATTGTAGAAGCACGACATTTCCGGCGTGGTGATATAGTTTGTCGAAGCAAGCCTTCGATAAGTGCCCATTATTTTCTAAGCCTTGAAGGGTGCTTACTCGAGTAATGTCTTATGCATGACTTCGCGCACTTTTCATCTCTTTCGGTTGAATAATTTCTTGCGGATTTCTCTACATGTACATACGTGTGCGTGATTTTCTTTTTTAAGTTGAGATCAATTAGGGGGAGGGGGGGAGGGGGCTACCACTGACTATTCGGCTGTGCCACGCAGTGTTAGACACAGCTGCACACAACTAAAGTCAATGTGCAACGGCTTGTCGTTGCCCTCTTATCACGAAATGCCCATTTTCAGACCACAGGCATTTTGTTTTATTAAACACAGATGCAGCGACTTCAACGTGTCCGTTACGTGCTACAAGTTCGCCGTTATGCCATGTACCGTGCACTGCTGTTTAAATAAAGCGAACCCTTCAACGAAAGAATGCTACGAACTGCGCAATTCTGAGCGAGTCTCTCAGAAACGCCAGATAACAACGGGGATTAATGTGCATCCAAGCTAACGCGCTCCGCAAAAAAAAAAAGAAAAAAGAAAAAAAAAAACATTAATATTCGCGCGCCTCCAGCACTGCAGAACTCGTCATTTCTTCCCCGCCTCTGTTGCTTTCGAAAAGCAGCGCCGTCTTTCTTGCGAAAGAAGAAGCAACAAAGGAAATAGGCCTCGAGCAGCAGGCAGGCGGAGCGGCCAACCCATTCCACAACTGGGCGGCGAAAGATTGAGCCCATTGCGAGGCAAAAGAGAAGAGGCCACCGCGCTTCGCCCGGATGCCATTCTGGCGTGTGTTGTGAGTGTGTGTGTGCTGTAGCTATAGCGCCGGGAGGTCGGTTGGTTCGGGCGGCCGGGCACCGCCGACGCCACGGCGGCGGCGCTGAGAGAAGACATCGTCGTCTTCGTCGTACTTGTCGCGGGGTCGTCGCGCTGCCGTTCTCGGCCTGCGAGCTCAAGGGAACGCCGCTCGCTCGCGCTGGCTCGTTCGCCTCGTATCTCGCGTCTCCGCCACGCAGCGAACGAAGGGAGGGTGGAGGGGGGGAGTTCTCGTCTCGAAATGACGGGGTAAATCGGTCAGGAGCGGCGGCCTCCCCGCAGTACATTGTACGTACGAAGGAGGCGAATCGCGGCGACTGACGTCTCTCACGCGAAGAACGTGTATGCGGGTGAAGAAAGACGTGGCTCGAGGATGTATGGCAGCGGGATGCGAGAGGAGGTAAAGGACGAGAGAGATAAAGTAAGGAAAAGAAGGTGGCCTCTGAAGACGCGAAGAGAACGACGCAGCTCGGAGGAGGCGGATAATGACGGCGCGCACGTCAGCGGTCCGCCTGAAGAGATTCCGCGGCCTGACGGTGCATAGTATATATACTACTACAAGCAGTGTATCTATATACTTTCCTGGTAAAACTTTTCTCTTTTTTTTTCGGTGCAGTCAAGCGCAATGTCTCAAGGCTTGCTCCTTTTTGCAAGGTCTTAACCTTTTTTTTTTCGTTCGTTCTTTTTTATTTGATTTTGGGTGGTAGCTCCAATTCCAGGAGACATTTGACGACACACATCTACCTCAAGGGTCATGCCTTCTGCATGTCAAGTCCATATAGAACAAAGAAACAATCCAAATTGTGCGCTTGTATGCAGTCTATATACGTAGAATGGAGCACACATTGTTCGGATCCCACGCGAGGTTTACTGTAGGGCAGCGGTATCGTATATTTTTGCGCCCCTGCCGGGCGGGCCGCTCGTACGCCGTCACATGATTATGAGGGTCAAGTAAAGCGACAGAAAAGCAAGAAAGTCGTTTATAATGGCTTGGACGTTTTAAACCCAGGATGGACTAAGCAGCTTATGTGGTCCTTGAAGGTATCTACTTGGTCTTTCAAATTAGCAAATTGACTGTTATTAAGGAAAAAAAAGAAAAGAAAAGATGACGACGATGCACGAGAAATCAACAAAGCATCCTAATCTCTACTCTGTTCTGAGTTGCACTGACGTACGCGCATTCGATAATATAAGACACTTGATTGGATCGTTTTGCAGTGATAATGTATTCAAGAACGTCAGTTGTGAACTTAGGTGGTCCTACCAATCCGTTTAACGGGCAAGTAAAAAGCGAATCGCGAAAAGTTTTTGTCACTGAACCCGATGCCTGCGTCAAAGGTATTTGCCCAAATGATGTGCGGTATACCAAGCTTTCTGTCGAAAACGATGTCTGACTGTTTATCAGATCTACACTTCGTACATGAATACCCATCGCCCTTTCAGCATTAGGAAGAATCAGCTCCGGGTTAGGAGCAATGTTGAAATTACGAGGAACGCAAGTGGTGCCAAAATGGGTTGTTACAAATTATTAATGAACTAAACGCGAGAAGTTACTCGAAGTGCGGACACCAAGTCCCCTCAGCCTATCGATCAATACCATTTGCCGATTTCAGCTGGTTTGCTTATTGTAAAACGTGAAGCAAACTTGCATGATAAGCTTGCGCGAAACACTAGAAAAGCGGGCATGGCGTAGCACGATACTCCGTCAAATGATACGGATTATTAAGGACATACCTTCTGTTTTGTGCGTTTTTCGTCTGCACTTACGCGCAGACGGAAAACGCACCATGGACAGAATGTGATGCATGACGCCACAGACAGCCGACGCTAACTTTTTCGGCGGGCGACGACGCATTACTCCATGCACTAGCGAAAAATTAAAAAAAAAGAAAAAAAAAAGCTGACAGCACTGCGAGAGTTGTCGGTTTTTACACGCTATTCCCGCAAGCTGCTCAAATTATTATGCATGCTGTGACGTTCATTTGTTCGACCTCCGATTTGTGCGCGCTATTTTCTTCCTTTTCCCTCTCTCTTCATATCCCCTTTTCACTTTGCCTCTTGAGCGGTAGCAAAGCGGACTCCTTCCTGATTTACTCTCCTGTATTTCCTCAATATCTGTTATCTAGAAATTAACTGCGCTTTCTTGTAATGAAACAAAGCATCACATCTCCCTCGCGTGATTTTATTTCTGCTCCTATATCTTTGTAGTCCAGTAAAAGCCGTTTGTACTGTATCTCAAACGATAATCAGCTGCTTTGAGGAAAACCGAGTGTTCTAAACCACGCTGCCCTGACTCCGCAAGGTGAAACTACACTCGATGGCCCCTCCCAGCGACGACTGCGCAAGCGCACGAGTTCACTTCCCCACCAGTGGGTCATCGACCAGCGATTCTCGATAGCATCGCCGCGGGACCTTCCGAGACGTACGCCTACGAGCGAGGTCGCAGCGTTGGACAGCCGCTGCTACACTAAGCTCTCGGCCGAAGCCTCCTCCTTCGCGCAGGCTTCTTCTCGTCTTTCGCGGGTCAAAGAGACGTTGGCAGATGCGACGTCGGCGGAGCATCTTAAAGACCGGGCATGCAGGGGGACTCGTGGAATGCGGTGGCTACAGCGTCGGCTGACCTCGGCAGGGGGTACGCGAGCCGAGACGGCGACGCAGGCGGGCAAGCAGCGCGGGCTTCTGGCTCTTCGCGGTTCGCCGGTGAAGAGCGACGTCGTCGGAGCGCCGCCGGCGTTGCCCACGCACACGCACGAACGCACGCACCGTTCGTAAAGAAGTGGCGGTTGAAGGCGCTATAAAAAGCCAGCTCCTCCTTCGGGCAAGGGCGCCGCTGTCAGCCGGCCGGGCGCGGTTGCCCGTGACGTTAACTGCGTCGGACGGGGGCCAGCGCGGCCGGCGTCGTCTCGCGTGACCGATGCCGTCCCACGCGAGCCCTTCGGCCGTGTGTGCTTGTATGTGCGCACGCTTGCGTGTGTATGTGTGTGTGTGCGTGGTAGTGATGCGGCGCGCACCACGCACGCTGACTCACCCCCGGCGACCAAACGGAGCGCGCGCGCGGCGTGTCGTTTCTTTCGGGCGCTGCATGAAAGCGATCTTGCTTTCCGTGGGGGCCAACAGAGCGAATCGCGTTGAGGTGCGAAATAAGGGCATGCCGTCCAACCCGCTGCCGTCGCAATTCAGGTATACTTCGAATGCGCTAGTTATTGCATTCGAATAAAATATTAAGCGATATGTTGGGTCAATTTCTTAAAGTCTCGCAAATAGTGAACGCTCGGCTTTTACGAAGTGAAAGCAGCACGACCGTCATTATTTTTATGCATTCAACTTGTCTCGGATATATCGAACTCTTTCTGTATAACTCGGTCATACAGAAACATTGGATGATACGAACAAATCTGCCACAATGATCAGGTTTGTCACAAGCAGGTTCAAATTCCGCACTGATTCAACGCGGGACCAATTCACGTTGAACTGATCCGAACTTGAGCGGATGGTCCAGTGGACTAGTATAAATAAGAAATCGAACTGCGCCGTGCCAAGTGATATTACCTTCAAATCTAGCGGAATTGCGCAACAATGACTGCAACTAGTCCGGCTGCTGCAACGATTTTATCACTTGAAAACAAGAGCTCATTGAACAGAAGTCGGTTCTACTTAATCTTCTGCACGTTAAGAAAGAGCAGAAGAAGAAAACGTAACGTCAGGTCACTTGACAGGAGGTGAAGGTCCAAGCACCGAATCCAAGGTCACCAAATTCACTCAAAGTTTTCAATGAGATTGCCGCGCTTACTGCGTGAACATTTTCAAAATCTACTCGCAAATACACTCGAGCGACACAGCTTGCGGTCAGGAGAAAGGAGAAATAAACAACATCGCACGCACAGGCCCGTATTAGAATTTATTTTTATTAAGTTGAGCGATGCGTGAGTTGCTTTCCATTTATTGCGACAGTAAAACGAAAACAAACTATCAACTGGGCTTCACAACTTTCAGGCGACGCGTGAAACCTGACGACCGCCCCACACCTTCCCTCCCTCTCTGTCGCGTGCGTGCGTGTGCGGTGTTACGAAACCCTATATAGCATTCAGGTTCCCGCTGTCGTCATTGTAACCCGAGCGTTGCCAAAGAGAACTGTTTTGGCATGCGGGGCCGCTGATTGTGTATGCGTCGAGGCAAGTGCCAGGAAAGAAAAGAGCCACAAACTTCTCGAAAGCGTTTCACGTTTCTTTCTTTTTTTCTTTGTGTGTGCGTTCTTCAAACGTCGTCCGAGTGCGTGCCTGGTATAGGTATCTTTGTCGCCAGCACTTGCGACTGCTAAACGGGTTAACTCCTATATATGAGAGCACAGGTACAGTCCAAGATAACCACGGCCGCTGCGAATAAAAAAAAAATTACACGGTGAAAGGAATGCCACGGTGACGTCACGCAAGTGCCCGACGGCGCGACCCATCCGCGGATCCACCGGTTGCCAAGTCGCGTTCCTCTCCGCGTGCCGGTAAACACCCGACGTCGCAAGTGCCGCTGCCACCGCCGCAACTCCGCCACCATCGCATTTTCGCTTCAAACAAGTTCGCGCCCTCGAAGCGCGAGTTTCTCTCTTCCATTTCTTTCTTTCTTGCTCTCTTTTCCTTCGCTTCATTGCCAGAGCCGTCACTTCCATGCATGTCCAGTGTAAATGTCGTGCCATTAGTCGGCGCAAAATTACGCTTCCTTTCTTTTCATCTGGCTGCCCCTGCGGCGAGTTCGCCGATAACGTTACGGAGAACGTGTAAAACGCTGGCTTCTGCTCGAAATACGTTATACATAGTATCAGGGTTTTAAAAGAATGAGAATCAAGAATGACTAACATTCGACGTCGATTAACGCAGAAGAAGAGAAGAGGAACACGTAAGAAATGAGGAACCCGTACCTCGGTGAAGGAGTGGAGGGAGGAGAGGAGGATAGGGCGCAGGGGGGGGGGGGGGGGGGGGCATGAACTTTTTCGTACCTTTCTTACTGCGTCTGCGCTCTCTCTTCATGTGTGGAATATGAGCTTCGATCGACGCGTTCAATTACCGCCTCGGCCCGAAGAACAAGAGAGAAAAAAATTAATATACAAATGATGTAAGACTGAACACTAGGAAAGTGACAAATGCTGCCAAAAATATTTTTGTCACCGAAGGCTATAATTGAATCTTTGGCGAGCCCAAAAGTTTTGAAAAAAAAAAGAAAGATTGTGGATTGTTGATAGTTGGGAGTCAGGCGAAATCGGAGAATGTCTGCCCGCAGTGAAAGGCAGAACAAAGCAAAATATAATTACGCGCATGATGACATTCGTTTACGACACAGAGACAAAGACAAAAAAGAAATGAAATATCAGAGGATACAGATCACAGGCTTCAGCAAGTTCCCCTAGAATTCCTTGCTTCATGGCATTATCTCGCTCGAAGCAATAAAAGTCCAGTGGCGATCTGTTTACGTTGATTTTACGTACTGCTTAGTGTTTGTGCAATACTGCCTATCATACACATATCATCATCATCATCAGCCTATATTTATGTCCACTGCAGGACGAAGGCCTCTCCATGTGATCTCCAATTACCCTTGTCTTGCGCTAGCTGATTCCAACTTGCGCCTGCAAATTTCCTAATTTCATCAGCCCACCTAGTTTTCTGCCGTCCGCGACGGCGCTTCCCTTCTCTTGGTATCCATTGTGTAATTCTAATGGTCCACACATATACGGGCAGTTTTCTTTCGTATAGGAACTCTCCGAACGCAGATTTATACCTCGCAGTTTCAGATTGTTAAGTATTTATTCTTTTTTTTTTTCCTTTTTTCGCTTATCAGTGGCGACTGCATATTGCATGCTGACGATACTTGAGCACTTGCGCGACCGTGTTTATACACAAGAGTGCATGGTATTATTATGTTTTTTTTGTTTTTTTTTTACTTCTGACTCAAGCCTTATTACGTTTTACTTTATTAATTCTTCGTGGTCTTCCTTCATATGTCACATCAATCAATGACAGCTTACTTTGCTTTGCTCTCATCGCAAACTAGCAAAGTTATTGCTGCGTTGCGCTGGCTTTCGGCACACGGAAAAATACCGCCAAAATGATCAGGCCACGTGAACCAATCAACACATCAAGGGTGTTTCCGTATAGGGGCCGGCCCGCATGCGCGTATATGGTACAGGAAAGAAAAATCAGACAAAAGTACAATTTAATAAAAATTACATTCAGGGGTCTCTTACGAGCGAAAACCACGATCTGATTATGAGGCACGCCGTAGCGGAGGGACTCGGGAATAATTTTGAACCCTTGGGTTTAACGTCCGCCTAAATCTAGAATACACGAGCGTTTTTGCATTTCGTTTCCATCGAAATGTGACCAGATCGCGGCAGAAATCGGACCCGCAACCTCGAGCTCAGCAGCGCAACGCCACCGGGCTACCGCTGTGGGTTTAATAGAAAACTAAATGATGGACGTCCCGAGCCAATATCTAAGCAATTATGCTGCAGTGAACAGAGAACCCACCTGCCAATGGGATACCCGTCCGACAAACACGCTAGCGATCATGGACGGGGTGACCATGGTTATTATTATATAGCGAGAATGTTAGTGATGCCTGCAGGAAATAGAAAGGACGCGGCGTAAACACGAACAGCTATACGAGAAAGGAAACAGCGCTGGCGCATTTTCGGTTCGCCATTGCCACATGCAGTGGCACGTCGGTGCGGCATTCGCGTGAGCGTTTACAAAACACGGCGCCCACACGCACTGGCTGCTCTGCGAGCGCGCGGCGATGTCAGGGTCACCGACTGCACGATCAGGCGTGCGTCGGAAGCGAGCGCGAACGCTTCGCGCACTATTCATTGCGCGCAGGTTTTTGGTTGCGCCGAACGCTCTTTCTTTCTTCCTTTCTTTCTTTTTGGCACAGCGGAACCATTGCCTATATACACGGCGGGCAGACCAATTATTGGCCACCGTGTCGCCGGGACAATTGAAGGACGGCCGAAGCTAATTGGGATGCGCGCCACGGCGCCTTGCTTTCGTGTATACGTGCCCGTGCGGTTGGGCGCGGAAATTGAATGCTCACAAAAGGAGGATGCGGCAGAACGGGAAAGATGGCGCCCTTCGGTTACGGTTTATCGACAGTTTGTATTACTGTATCTAAGCTGAGCGGAGAAGGCTAGGGGGATATGCGAGGGGCTCGAGTACTTGTTAGTTAGCCGTTATCACTCGCGCGACCCACCGGCAGACTTGTTATGCCAAGAGAAGAGCGTAAGCCGCTGTAGCATCTCACCGAAAACGTATCGCGAAAGATTCAGAGACTGCCCGTGGTGGCAGACGTAGCTGCTGTTCGACACAAATAACACGTACGCGTTTATCTGAATCTTATGTGTACAGGGCAGCCAAGTCGTTGATTGACTCAGTGCATATTACTATTACTATTAGTACCGTTACTATTGCTGAAAGCTGGGCTGGTTGGATGGGCTGGAAAGTTGGTTACCGGCATTGTGAATCATGGTGAGAGCGCTAAGAAAGACGAAACACAAACGCGAATTGCACCTAATAGAACAGCAAATTGGGCTCGTTGGCTTACACTAAGCATGGTCTAAGTAGCGATAACTTACCGGCGCGGCTGGCTTAGCGGCTATGGTGTTGCGCTGCTAAGCACAAGGTCGTGGGATCAAATCCCGGCCGCGGCGGCCGCATTTCGATGGGGGCGAAATAAAAAAAAAAAAAACGCCAGTGTCTTGTGCATTGGGGGCGCGTACGTTAATGACTCCCTGGTGGTCAAAATTTATCCGGAGTCCCCCACTACGGCGTGCCTCATAATCAAATCGCGGTTTTGGCACGTAATACCCCAGAATTCAATTCAAGTAGCGCTAACTTGACGAAACACAAGAATGAAGAAGGGAGACACACGCACCAAGTGCTACAACTTTCATCTGTTTCAAAATGTTGAAACTTGTAGCGCTTGGTGTGTGTTGCCTTCCTTCTTCGTTCTTGTGTTTCGTTAAGTTAGCGCTACTTAAGACCGCGCTTAGCGAAATGCACACACAAGAATGGCGCTGATTTCTTGCTATGGAAGTGGCCTGCCCTGTGCATTTTGCGTTTTCTCTTTCTTAATGCTGTTGTTGTGATTCATAACGTATAGATGGCGCTCACTGATGCGATCCATCTATGGGCGCCGTGTTGCAACACCATTAGCACTGTCAAAAAGTGTATGTTTATCTCACTCTCTTATCTTCCGAAGCTCCGTGGAGGATACAGCGGCGCTCTATAGTAATGGCGTCCGTGCAAAGCACGGTCCTTTGCTACTTCGCCCGTTATCCCATTTGTTCGTCATCCGGCATGCGTCCACAAACGTGGCAAGGCGGCAACCACGTCTCTCTCGTGCTTATCTGCATATACACAACAACGTTTGAATCGCAGAAGAAATGATCGCACGGCGCGCCCCGCATAGAGTCGCAAGAAACTGCCTTCCATTTGTCACCTGCAGAGCAATCGAGGCTAATCGCTGCAACGAACGCGCACGCGCCGACGCCCCAGCACATAATGCGTGCAGACACGCGGCGTGGCTAGACCACGTGACCTCGATCGGCAGACAGACAGGCAGCTCTTCTGACAAAAGGCGCGCGTATAATGCGCCAACTTCGGCGCCGACGCCACCGATGAGACTCCGCCGGCGAGAGCGGCGCCAATGGCCCTATATTCGAAGACGTGCGCGGCGCTCCGCAGGGTCGCATTGGAGGGCAGTCTCTCATCAACGGCAACGCGAACAGACCGAAGAGTGAGGCCGGTCGGGCCGCTCCTGTACGCAAATGGCGTTCTTTCTTTTTTTTTCTTTCTTCCCCCCTGCTCGACTTGCGTGTGTAGCGTTACCCCCGGGGCGCTTCTGATTTGGGAAAGCCGACCGTGCCACGTTGGTTCCCCAGGGAACAACGGCGCTCAGGTTCGCCCGTTGCTCGCGCGTAACCACCCCCACCCTTCGCCTCCTTGCCACCCTCCTCCTCCTCTCAGGCTTTTCCATTTTCGTTTATACTTCTACTGCTTGAGACACTGCTTTTTTTTTCTGCGAATGGCAAACGAGGGAAGGAAGCAGCGAAGAAAAAGAAAACAAGCTGCGAACAACGCGGGACGTTCCTTCGCGCGCGCGTACTATTCTATACTTGTCGGTGCGAATAAACGGTTGCTCGCGAGATAACGGGTTGCCCCACAGCTATACTACGTTCGAACGAACAAGGAAAACCCAAGCGGAGGAATCGGCGGTGGTCTATACGCCGTCGGTCGTTGCGAGGAGAGCGCCGGTCTGTTGTGGTCCCGGACGTACTGCCGCCTGGGGCGTTGCCGTAAACAAAACATGGGAGAGCAGGACGTGCTGACTGGGCGGTGCGTGCGTGCGTGCGTGTGCGTGTGTGTGTGTGTGTGTGTGTGTGTGTGTGTGTGTGTGTGTGTGTGTGTGTGTGTGTGTGTGTGTGTGTGTGTGTGTGTGTGTGTGTGTGTGTGTGTGTGTGCGTGCGTGCGCGGCGGACGGAAGAAGATGCACCACTGGCGGGCACTGTGAATGGTTGCCTGAGAGTTACGCGATTTTCATGCCCTATCCCGGTAGCCTTATCGTAGAGGAGGACACGCCTGTTGGATTATAGCTCGCGGCCCCTGGCGCTAACATTCACTGCGGGTAATAATTATGCTATCCAGTGTTCGTGCAGTCGTTGCGAAAATAGTGAAGAGAGAGATAAAGAACAACTTTATTTACGGCACAACGAAGTTACCTTGCCAGTGGTCCGAAGGGTGGTGGCCAATTGCTTTCCACACAACCGTTTCGGCCCAGTTAGTTACTTCTGTCTGAATCTGGTAGTCAGTCGTCGTCAAGAGTGACACCCATATCTCGCGGGAATGAGTTGGCAGTATTGATTGTGGAGGAGGGTTTCCCTCGCATTCCCAAAGAATGTGATTTTCGGCAGCCTTCATGCAAGTTGCAATAAAGGCCCAGGAGAAGAGGTTGCGGTATTTGTGACGCTCGCTGAGTTCTCCGCGCTGTCTGCAGCCTTCAGCCTAGTAACATTTATTATGTATGACACGCCTCCGTGTGAAATGACTGGTTCGGTGAAGGAGATCGTATAGTGGATACTTCATGGCCAGCAAGGGCGCTAACCTAAGATAAAGCGAACGCATTGTAGTGCAAGCACGTCTACAGCCGGCGAGAAGGTCGGAACCGCGGACAGTATAGAGATCCGCTACGTCTGGGCGCTCACCTCCAAGCCTACCTTTAAAGAAAGGAAAAGAAAAAAAAAAGTCGATCTCGTAGTGCTGTCAGCCTCCTGTTCTTCGTTGTTAATATTGCCGATCATTGCAGTAACAGAACATGCAGTACCTAGAATGAAATTCCGTTCTCGGCGAGGTCACTGGCCTCTACCTATACATGCGCCGACAGTTTCGGGAACGTTTTCTCTCCATTCTCAGTTTTCATATTGATGAACGGGTCTCGACGACAAGTATCATATTAATGCACGCAGTAGGCATGGCAAAACATACATCGTCACCACAGCTTCATCTACAGAGTTGTTAATCTATACAGAGATTAAAAAAGAAAATATATAGAATGATTTACCTGACGCACCACGAGACACCGCAATAGGAGAGAGAGAGAGGAGAATAGATTTTAATGAAGAGAAGGGAGGAGAGGTGACACCGCAATAATTCCTGCTAGACTATCTGGACCATCGGTAAAGCTTTCTAAAGTGCAATACTAAATGCATGATCCCACATCTATGAAAGAGCGCGTATCTGCCGCGATCCCGTCGGCGCAGCTCCATAGAGACGCGTTGCCGAGATAAAATATTTCTGACGTCATCATTATCTCTTGCTCCGTGTTCTGGTATACGCGCACAAAGCGCAGAAAAAACGCGTAAACGACGACAAAAGCACGTTGTGATTCTCGAGCTTCACCGTGTCGCCTGTCGTCGTGTCTCCTCGTTTATAGTACGTTCCCGTGTCAGTAAGAACGTATAACCCCCTCCGAAGAAAACGAGTATGGAAGGTAATGACCACCGGGGACGACAGGCCAATCCATTGTAGCGAGCCAGCTGTGTTTCAAGGAGGATCGCGTGTGTTAGGGTGGCGGCAGTGCATCGACCCGGGCCTTGGGTGACCGAACCCATCCGCCGCCACCGACTCGTTCGGTATACGAGCGGCTTCTCCGTGCTCCAAGTTCGCAGCGGTGCGCGGAGAGAAGAGAGGTGGGAGTGGGGGGTCGCGCACGTCCTGCCTGACTAGCGCGACCGTGCGCACGCCTGGAAGCGAATCGATAAGGGCTCGGAAGGCCGGCTTCCGTCGTGGACCTCTGCGCCGCAGAACAGCGAATGCACGGCGGCGGCGGCGGCGGCAACAATTAGGAAACGCGACTCCGGGGTAATCACCGTCGTGGATCGCATCGATCAGCCGCGGTGGCGGCGGCCCTGCGTGGACAAAGCGAAGACGTTGTCGCCGAGAAACAAACACATTTTTGTCCAGAGAAAGCGAAAGAAAGTGGGGCGCTCACCGACCCAAGGGCAGACCCCCCCCGCTGGGTGTCCTTTACGCTACTATTGGTCGGTGATACAGCCGTGATCCCTGTCGCGTCGTATAGGATAATCGAGGCGTTTATTAGAAACGTCGAAGCAAAGAATGATGACGACGTCTCAAGGAAGCGGACGGCAGGCAGAGGAGAGTGTTGACCTTCAGGCGGCGTTTATTGGCGGCGTATATAGAGGTCAGTCGTCAGATGCGAACAAGAAATGTGGCGTGTTGCCTTGAACTTTTCCCGCAGTTTGCGAGCGATAAATTCCCCCTCGGCGACAGATGAAGAGCAGTTTCTGTTTACGCTGATCATGTGCGCTGAATGGCATACCACGATATTGCGCGTTTAGAGGAGTGACTTTCACCTGAGCTGTCGTTTTACGTGAGGTGTGGTTATAATAGTGACGCGTAGACTTGTCTCCATTTATTGCTTGTGGACTGTGTTGGAGCGCATTAGAGATGCGCTAAGGCAAGGTAATAATAATAATAATAATAATAATAATAATAATAATAATAATATATATATATATTATTATTATTATTATTATTATTATTATTATTATTATTATTATTATTATTATTATTATTATTATTATTATTATTATTATACCACGTGCCAGCACTTAGACCTCATGGTTGTTCCTGGACACGGTAAATAAATGATTGATGGATCATTATTATTATTATTGTTATTATTATTATTACAATTTTGATGTGATTATGACTTTTGCAACGCAATCGCACAGTGTGTGAAGACTCCGGCGAGTGATCAAACAGAAAATATGTTTAACTGTACAACAGTTATGTTACGTAAAAAAAAAAAAATGCAACACATGACGCTGTGCAGTGATATCCACGGAAAAGTTCTTGGTGAAAAGCAGCTTGAGAACATATACGGCGTTCCAGATAACGTTAGCCAAGCTGTTCAACGGAAATTATGACTAAATAGACACGATGCCAGATACAATTTTAAGACCTACGATGTTCATTTCTCTGAACACTGACGACCTAACACCGTAGGTCTTCTACCTTGCACGGTGTCTTTTTAATTATAACTTTTTTCGTTAAGCAGCTTGACTAACGTTAGCTGGAACATACGGTATATACTATAGTTGTGTTCAGTAATTGTGCGGATCAGTAATGGCTACCGACGTGAACGGCAGACAGTGCTCGTTATACTATACAAAGGAATTGCATTTGCCATGCAAGGCAGACCTGAGGTATACAGGACTGGGGATGCCGATATCCTTTTATTTACGTTTTTTTTTCGCAGCGGGACTCTGCAGCGGTTAGCATGAAGAATATTTGCGGGAATGTAATCTTAATAACCAGGCAAGTCTATATGCAATGTCTACTGTGTTGGGCAAACTACATATTTACCGTGATCGGCCTCTGATTTACTCATCCTTAAAGCTACAAGCGCCATCAAACGTTTCCCGCTCTGAGGCGACAGTATTGTGCCGCCTCTGGCTCGGGGTGGCATTTACAAAGGCCTACTCGTTCCGCATTGGAATGCGGGATACGCCCATGTGTGACTCTTGTGGAACCAGAGAAACGATTGAACACGTCTTATATGCCTCTGTCCCCAGTACGACGTCGAGCGTGAAGCTCTCCGGACAGCATTGAACCGCCTCGACTCTAGGTCATTTTCGGAAATGGAGATCCTTGGACCATGGCCGTACGCGTCGATGGCACAGAAAGCGACGAAAGCATTGTTGCTGTACCTGAAGTCGACAGGTCTTGGCTACCGTGTGCAGACTTGGTGCGAATCTTCAAAAGTGCGCGAAACTGTGCTCTCTCTATCTCCTCTCTCTTTTCATCCCTAAATCCCCTTCCCCCAGTGCAGGGTAGGAAACCAGACGTGCGTCTGGTTAACATCCCTGCCTTTCCTCTCTTCTATTTCACTCTCTCTCTCTCTTGTTCACTTAAGTGTTTTGTGATTGTACTCTACCGCGAAATTATTTCTTGCGTTAATCCAATACGACGACCCACTTAAGTACGGCAATCTGAGAGCTCATTTTATAATTTATTATGTTTCTAACTTCCTCAGTTTGTACATCATTAAGAAAAGCAAGTCTGAGGTAATTGTTTACCGTAAATTCTACAAATACAGTTCGCTGGCGTTTAAATTGGCACGCGATCTAATAATGACTCCAAGGCGACGCGAAGGAAGGAACAGCGGTTCATGCGGGTTTCTCAACAGCTGACACATTAACTCAAACACCATCAGGCTTTCGGCTAGTACCTCTGCTTCTTCACGCGCGGATGGAAGAATAATGTGATGAGAAAATGAGGCACAAAATGCAAAGAGAAGGAAAAGGCCGAAGTTTACGAAGCCACGTTGTAACCTTTCTCATTTGTCTCGACCGTAGTTGTGGCTTACTACCACCACAAGAACTAGGCAAGGCGCTCAAGCGAATGTTGAACCCAGTTCACGCTTTTGTTCAAGGCGTGTCAGCTATAAACCCTCCGAGCGATTAATCCCCCTAGACTCGCGTTGTGAAGAAACAATGCAGAATATGACACCCTGCACACTGCATCCAGCAACACCTGTCGCGTTGATGGTTTTGCAGTAACGTATGCACGAGCTCTTTGCATGGCAAGCGCGCTTAGCGCCTGTTGAAGTAAACGTTGGCAAAACGGCTCCTCTTGGCAACTTCGTGGTTTCACGTTGCGCTCGACTATGACGCACGTTGGGCGAAAGTGACGAAAATAAGCGCGTTATTCAGAACTATTCTTACTTTACCTGTGCGCCCGGTTAGAGCGTTAAGTTGAACGTACAATTTTTTTTTTTTTTTGCTCTCACCTTGTGATGACGGTCAATATCTCTGTCACCCTCTTGGAAAGCCTTGAAAGTCGGTTCGTAAACGATGCCGCGTTGGCTCCGACGCTGTAGCTCTTGAGTTTCGACTCGTAGTCTCTGGTGTCAAATCCGAAGTCAGTGCACTTCGCCGGTCACGGTTTCGCGTTCGTCGTCGCAAGTACCTCCGATGCGCTCAAGGGACGGCGACGCGAACGGAACGCAATTTCGGACGCCGGCAGGACTGCCGACCCCCACACCACCGTCACGCCAAAACACCGGCAGACGAATCATCCGCAACTGGCCGCACACACCTTCTCCGCTGAACGACCTTTGACGGTCTACCGGACGAGGTGCGACGAAGGGCAAGCCAGCACCCCCTTCGAAACGGAGCGACAGAAACAGTGCACGCAGCGGGATTCACGCACTTCCCGTTGCCTCGCAAACGCCGGACAGCAGCTGTCGTGCGGTTCACAAAAGGCGACGACGACGGTGTCTGACGCTAGCAACGGCAGGCAGGCAAGCACGATCAGGCGGTTGTGGTTCGAGTATCTTACACGGCGAACAGAGCCACGGCAACGGCGGTGGCAGAGACCGCCGACCCGTCGAACGACCGAGGCACACGAACTCTGCTTCGCAAATGGAGGAGTCGCGCAGGCAGGCGAGATGCCGGCCGGGAAGCTGGGCTTTCCCTCTTTGACTCTACGAGAGAGGAGCGGCAGCGGCACCCGAGCGGAGGGGAGCGAAGCGGGGAGGAGAAGCCACGTGACCGACGAACAGGGTGGTTAGACGCAGCGAACTCTTCTCGCCAAGCGCAGCGGGGAGTGCGTCTCCTGAGAGGCGCTGACCCCGCAGGGACGCGGCGCTGTGCGGAGAAGCCGAAGCGCCGGCCGCTAATGTGATTTCGGAGGTGCGCTCGTTCCTCCATCGCGCGCTACCGGAGATGGGCTAAACAACAACGCCCACGTGGTGCCCAAACTTGCAAAGATTCTCGATGCGCAAAACTTGTTACCGCTGGCCGGTGCTCCGGATTATCTGTTGGTTGGCTGGTTACTATTCGTGCATGACTGATGTTCTAGATATTAGAAGCTTTCCGAATAACCATAATCAATTTGTCACCACGCGGATCCGCCAACTAGCCCAACGTTACGTAATATCCGTCCGTAATAGGGTTGTGGGACGTTGGCGGCGGAGTCCCTGCAACACATCGCTTAACCTAATCTAAACGTCTGTCTGGTTGAGCTTGATATGGACGTACGGCTCACGAGCAATATTTGGTACAGAGTCTCGCACTTTCAAGTCAGTAATACTGTTGCGTAGATTAATGAGCTTGTTTTCAGGAATTAAATTTCATTTCACTATCTTAAAGACCCCTAATACAAAAAGTGTTATGTAAGGGGTTGGTTGGTACACAGGTTATACGAAAGCTTAGGTCAAATATGGACAAGTGGAACAGGTACGTATAATCAGCTTGAATTACGAACGTAAGTAATGTGAAATGCAAAACACGTCATACATTTATATAAAAAAATATGCCCATGAACGCGGGTGAATATAAAGCGTCAAGAAGTGATCTTGAGCAGATGCTAGTAACAATGTGCTTCGGATGATGGTTTGAGTCGATGGAGTCTCCGGAAAACAAATTATTAATATTGATGCCTTAAATGTCGTCGTATGGGCACGTGGACGGTAATAGTGCAAAGAATAAAGGCGAACCAAAGAATTATTTTTTACAGCGTATAACGACTCGATCATCTCATGCCTGCTATATGAGTTTGTGACACCAAGTACAATGTCACAACGCTGTTAAACATGTAGCAGGCTCAGTTACTTGGCTTCAAGCAAACAGCGCATCTTCGAAATGTTCGAGTAACATGCCCTGTCCATACCTAGCCTTACTTTATACCAACTGTGCGGCGCAAAAAAAAAAGAAGGCGAGAGAGAGAGAGAGAGAGAGAGAGAGAGAGAGAAAGAGCAATGGCTTCACTAGACAAACAATCATCGCAATACACACAAAAATCTAAGGCGACCGGCACGCAATGTGGGACGCAGCGAGAATTCATGCGCAAGCGCGGAGCACCTGACAGTATGGGGGCGCGCGGCACAGTCGGCGTGTTAATGAACCGTATATATCATAATTTGAGACTCTTTGAACAATAAATAAAACGGAGATTTCGTATAGAAGGTTGAGGGTAAAAAAAAAAGGATAAGCGGAAGAAAGTTATGCACACAGCGAATACCAGAAACTTCTGCGGCGAATTCACCTCGTAACGGCGAGCAAATATTAGAGGCATAAATCAGCCCTCACATAAGGCGATGCGTTCGCCGCGCGGCTTTGCCTTCGCGGCGCGTGCGAAATTATAGACACGAGAAACACCGGTTTCCACAGCGCAGCGAACGCGAGAGAAAAACGAAAGAGGTTAAGCTCTCTGCCAACTTTGTCTTTTATTCTTCGCTGTCTACGTCCATTTCTTTCATTTCTTTTTTTTTTTTTTCATCTCAACGTTTTGAGCCTTCTTCTGCGGGCCTGCAGATAGGCTATATGAGTTGACTGCTTCGTTTTACTTTCTTCGCCTGTCTTTCTTTCTTGGCATAAAAGCTTACGTACGCACTCAATCGAGGTCCGCGGTTTACTTTCTGCTTTTTATGTATACATTTTATAGAGCGCGCATCATTTTCTTCGGTAGTACCTGCATGTTCACCCTTGACGATGACGGAATATCGACCGGCTTCTCGCTCAGGGGGCCAAGTTCTTGTCGTCCTGAGGGCATTGGCTTCTGTCGAATAAAGGCTACATGTATCAAGGGAAAGAAAGAAAGAAAAAAAAAGAATGAAAGACAACTATTTAACCCGAGCTCTTTCTTTAAGGCTCGAGAAGGCACGTGAACGAAATAATTTAGAACGAGAACGTGCAGTCGGGCGTTTTCAAATAAGAGACACGTGGAGCTCGCATAGTTCCGATAAAGTTGCGGCTTCCGTCGAAGATATCAAGCCTGTAGAGGTGACAAGCCCCGTATTGATCTAGTAATCCCCAAGCCAGGGCCCGTCTGCGGCAAAGCTGTTCTTTTCCTTACGGCATCACATCGCATGACATAGCTGTGTTACAAAATATTTTATGAACCACGTATTTTGTTACTCTTTTGTTCGAAGACACTGACGCGCTTAAATCCTGACGCGCATAAATCTTTAAAAAATTGCGTCACAGTTCGCTTGAAGAAGCGACACGTACGGTATACGCAAGTTATATGTAGACATCTTCTTTATACGGAAAGGGGTGTCCAAGCTTCTTCTATTTATTTAATATACAATGGTTGCGTAACTTATTATAATAAAACTTATATATGTTGCACGTTAAAACTGCTGTCATGTGTGGTGCAATAGCTTTTTAGTGATGCTTGTCTATGTCCCCGAGTAATGACCACCGTAGCAAACTAAAACTATTAAACTGATCCACGGAGCAACGTGCTCTGATTCCTTGGCTCAGCAAATTCAAATAACGTTTCGTGTAATTAACGAGCCCGTTATTGTACAAGTTAATAAGTCCAAAGCTAAATATGTCGTGGGAATTGTGATTATGACTTATTTAAGAGTATCAAATGCGATCGTGTTGTGTGTATAAACAGCCTGGAAAAAGAATTGTTAGGGCCAGGACATTCCTAGCCAAGTGACATTTGCTCCGTTAATTGCTGCACGTCGCGAGACGTTTAAACCGCATACCAATCGTTGCCCAAAACGGTTTCCGAGCTAATATGCTCCGAGAAAAATTCAGCAGTCATCCGCATCAATATTTCTAGATGTACCGATAGGTGGCATTTATTGAGCAGCAAAATGTTCCGCGTAACCTTTTCCTAAGAACATACGGATTTCATGACAGGTTCTAAGAACTGTTGTACGTTATTTCGAGTTTATGCTCGCAGTTTATTTTTTTTACTGATCTCGTTTATCGTATTATCTTTCAAAAAACCTTAAGAAAGGGTAGTCAGTCGGCGCTTACACCGTATAAATTACCCGCATTTTCTTCTATGAGATAGATAGAAGAAAATGCGGGTAATTTATACGGTGTAAGCACCGACTGACTACCATTTCTTTCTATATCTCTATCTATCTATCTATCTATCTATCTATCTATCTATCTATCTATCTATCTATCTATCTATCTATCTATCTATCTATCTATCTATCTATCTATCTATCTATCTATCTATCTATCTATCTATCTATCTATCTATCTATCTATCCGCCCTACCTTGAGGGCCATGGCTCACAGCTCGACTGACGCCAAACGCAATAACCTTGATAGCATTCATGAAATTCCTCAAATTCGGCGGTTCATGCAGAATTAGTAACGGTCGCATTCATTCTCTCCCCACTCCTTGACATCCTGGTTTCATTTCAGTGCTTGCTGAGGCGTCCGCAGATCTAAAAAAAAAGAAAGAAAGAAATAGTAATAACAATAAAGAAGCCAGAGAATGGAAGAGAAGTACAAAGCGGCCGCTTCGCTGTTTCGAGTCTCAGGCGCCATCGATTGTCCGAAACCGACAGAGGCGGAAGGAAGGAACAAAAACGTCCCCGCAGAGAGAGAGAGAGGGACGTTGCATTGAGAGACTGACGAAGCAGCCAAGCTCGGAAGACGCCAGATTACAAAACGTCAGTGACAAAAGAAAGCGAAAAGAAGACAACGACCGAAGAAAGAGCGGTGCTTCTGTGAACCCTGGCCCCGCGTCGACGTCCGAGCGGACAGCGAGCGTTGGACGAAAATTGCGCCGTGCACTCCCCGCTATCCACGGCGTTCATGTAGAAACAAGAAGCGAGATGGCGAGGGGAATCTATGGATGGCAATGGACGCGGTATTGCAAAACGAAACGCTGGGAAGAAGACAAAGCCAAAGAAGTAGAAGAACCAGTAAGCGTCGATGTCGTCGTCTTCAAGACGCGCTGTTGGGCGTGAGTATACGTCTTGAGAGCAAGGGGCACGAGTAGCGGGGAAAGGAAAAGCCGAGGAAGAGAAGGAGGAGGCGACTACATCGCCGCTGATACTTTTCGCACTTTTTTTGTTTCTCTTTGGCAAAGCGAGCAGGCACTCACGCCGCGTTTCTGCTGAAGCGGTGGCGGTGGTAGCCGACGGATTGTCGCGCCAAGTACGAGGAAATCCTTTTTACTGTGGCCACCGCCGAGACCCTATATACGCGAAGGAAATTTCCCTCAAATGCTCCGTCGGCCGAGACTGCGGCAGGGCCGCGTCAGTCACTCGCAATGGGGACGGCCGCGTTTTGCTTTCGTTCTGTTAGTCCCAGTTATTTTGTGTAGCAACGGCGACGTACGGATTGACAAATACACTAGCGGCCCCGATTGAAGCCGCCGTTGCTATATGGGTGAATACAGCCCGGAAAAAAAAATAAAGTTCGCACGACGCCAGACCACTTAGAGATCTGCGGGTAGTACATAAAGCGGTCTCACAGTAGTGTTCTTAAAAGTATATTCGAATACTCGGAGAAATCATTGGTCTGAAACAAAAAGAAACCGAAAGAAGCAAGATGAGTAATTTACAGAAAATCACATTTGACGCATGCTCTTTGTATCGTTGCAAAATGGTCATGCGTCACCGAGACGAACTTCCGAGAAATGGACAAACTGATGGTTTCCGCGAAAACTCGTCATTACTGCTCTCAGAATTCGGGAATCGTTAAGGCTTTGGCGAGCTCTTTAAGCATTACGCGGAGCACGCTGCTAATCGCTTGCCTTGAGCGCGAATAGCGACGTCGAACGGGAGCTCGAATATCCGAATAAAACATCAATTGTATACGAATGCTCTTGCCAGAAAAGCATCGACGAACCCACAGACATATAACGCAGTTCTGATAAGGAATAGGGTGCCCATCAGTGCGAGATCTATATTATATAAAGCTCCTGGAAAGAAAAGGAGCCGACAAGGCAAACAGACTAGTTAACTTGTACATTCTTTGCTGCCCTTACCAAACGGTTACACCGAGCCATCCGCCTTCCGCCCGCACAACAATGCTAAATGTTGCTTTCCAATGTTACAGCTCTACAACGGCAGCAAATTATTCCGCATAAACCACGTAAAAAATACTGATTTGAGAGATTTGCACGACAAACATGCAGTATACTGAGCAGCAGGAAGTCAACATCGACATTTAATGAAGACTTCACAATTAAAGAGAAAAAAATGGGGGGGAGGGGGCAAAAAAAGAAGGGATGCAGATGTGTGAACACGTTGCAGCACTAGTCGCCTTCCACGATGAGGTGTTGATGTAGGGTGTAGCGGTAGGTGTAGCCGATCGGATGAACCGGGCTTACACGTTGGTCTTCGCCACCGGTAGCTGGACAGGGCTCACTCGAGCAGCGTCTTGTAGGCGAGGAAGGTGTTGCCTCCGTACGCGACCGTGTTGCCAATGCAGAGCAGTCCCGTGGAGAGGCCGAAGTGCCAGTCGACACCGTAGCGGAACTCGGATGCCAGGTAGCCCGTGGTGGAGAGGAGGTAGCAGAACACTGCGAACACGTTCAGCAGTCGGTAGGTGACGCTGAAGCCGTGCATGGGGCCGTCCAGCAGTGCGCACAGGAGGAGCACCGCCGAGACGAGGAGGAAAGTGAAGGCGGTCATCGCCATGAGCACCGTGTCCAGGCGGAAAGTGTAGGCCATCTCCTGCTTATCGTAGTTGTACTTCATCAGGCTGATGACGATCACAAGGCCTACCAGGATCTGGAACATCTTGAGCACACCCGAGGGCGTCCGGATGTAGCTCGTGTAGTACGCCATGGCTGTTCCCACCGGAGGCTTGCTCGGCGCGCTGGCTGTAGCTCGTCGGGAGGCTAGGTGTTTACCTAGCTACGGCGTGGCGTGGTCGCCGACAGAGGCTCTCGGCAGTCCTTTAGCAGGCCAGGTACTTGCTGCGTCGGTGCGCGAACGTCAAACGAGACGACCTGCCGGCACTGGCGGTTCGCCTTCAGGCGATCACGACGAAGGCGTGCCCGCAGGCGAGACTCATGCTGCTGATCCTTGAAGGCGCTTGCCGCCTTTCACTCAGGGTGGAGACAAGGGGGTGAGCTACCGCCTTCCTCTTCCTCACTGCCGAGAAACGAGCCTATTTGGTGGTGGAAATTACGCGCCAGCTCAGGAGCCTAAATACCCACTACGGCATTGACCGAAACTGACGCAAGAGAAGACGGTTAAGGTCGCAATTTTAGAGTTATTTAGTTATATCTGTCGTTCTTACCTTCTTGATGTCAAGGGTAGCTCTGGTGATGGCGGGGCATTGCTGATGAGCGCGAAAATAATAGCGATGAATACAGAGATACCAACAACCTGGTACCCCTGTCTAGTCCGGTGGGTAGAAAAAAAAAGCAAGAAAAAAACAACAACACACAAATGCGATAAAAGTGCAATAGATGTAAAACACGCCATGACGGCCTAGAACTTATAAAAAAAAATCTAATGGGCCCTATTGCCATTGGAATCGGGAAGAATTTAGGATGACGCGAAATCGCGCGCCACCAAGGTGTACCCTAATTTTCTTTTTTTTTCCTTTTTTTTTGTAGCTGCCATGCTGCTACATAAAACACTGTCATGTCACGCTGCCCTCAAGGTTACGCCGTTATTACCTTTCCATATACTACAACTCAAAAAGATCAGTGCCCTTTTAGAAGTGTTATCGCCTCGAGGTTTCCGGTAGCGCCGGAAATCACCCTATAACATTTGGTTTCACTTAGTACAATGGCCTTTCGCTAGAAAGCGAGGGCGTCCTCCTGTAATTGAACACACCCGTCCGGCACTCCTCTCAGCAGCCGTCAGCAGGGAGTGTCCGGACCTCTTCTGCTTCTGCTATCAATTACCACCGTGTGCTTCGGCGACCGCGGTGATAGGAAAGAGAGCGACAGATGAACGAGTGTTCCGCACTCGCTCACGTGAGCATACACAGATCCGTGCGGCCGAGAACCCTTAGGGGAGCTGTCCAGAAAAGTACTTCCAGATGCTGGACAAGGACGCATCGACAGCGTCATCTCCCCACCTCTTCCCGAAAATGAAAACGGCATGTCGACACTTGAATGCTAGGCTAGAATTAGTTTAATAACAAACGGTAAGTGAAAAAGAGAGGTACAACCCTCAAGTTCGGGGTCAGGCGATGTACTTTTGCATTATTTTCAGTATCAAGTACCAAACGCGATTATAATAAACGAAGAAGCAGTGTATAGGCTGAAAAATGGTTACAAATAAGTAGACTTTATTGAGCCAGTTGATCCTGTGCAATCGTCATCAACGACGAACACGAAAAAGAGTAGCATAAAAGGAAAGCAAGTACCATCATGTTTCCTTTTCTTCCTTTAACGCGACAAGTGTGTTTGTCCTGTCTGGTCTCCATCAAGTTCAACGCTCTACATCTACATCCATTAACTGCATCTCCGATCATGCATCTTTAACATTATTGGGCGGAGACAGCTCATGATGGCTCGGCTGACTTATGGATATTGTCACAAGCACAATGTTCGGCAATCATTTATACTTGTGTTATTTGGTTTTGGCTGTGTGACTAACGGTGTCGCGTTACCATTTACACACACTTTGCCGAGCAGCTCTGACTGAGTCGACCTATGGCTCACCGGGTGGTGCAGTTCGATTTTAAGCTTGCTTGACCCAACGCTGACTTACGTTCACATGATGCGACATACCGACTGGACAAGCTGTTTTTTTTTATTTATATAAAAATTAGGCAAAAGCCATCTCACGGTGACTTTTCGACGGTACTACATTTAGCATTGAGTCAAAATAGCGACTCAATTAATCGCCACCGTCGAAACGAGTTGTGCATCAGGCATGTACTGCAGCGGGACTTCTCTCTCGCGCTTCCTTAAGTACACTCTGCGCCCCCTAGCGCCGCCGCCGGAAAGCCTACGCATGACATCCGGAATGGTTGAGATGAGGAACAGACACATATTTCGGCAGCCCTAATGGGACCTCGGGTCAGTGAATGTGGGGAGAAGGAAGTGGGAAGAATGGAGACAATAATAACTGGAACGTTAGAGGGTGATCGGGGCATCCCATGGCGGGACTGGCAATGGGCGGCAGCAGATCCCTAGAGTATACTGGACAGTGAGGTAAGTCGAGTAAGCCGAGGACTACCTTGAAGACATGCGTTTGGCGGCGGGTGGGGAAAATCAGGTCCGCGATGATGGAGACAGTGAGGCCCTGCTGGCGGATGGCAGCAGCGAGTTTTGCTCGTTACGTTTCATTTAGCTTGACGCTATCTGTCCGTTCCGCGCTCAGACGAGTGTACGTACTGCGATGTGGCATGCACACAGCTGCTTAGCAGAAACGCCAATGCGCGTGCGCACATAGCTTATGCCAGCAGCGGAAGCCAGAACGCTGCCCTGGTTCTTGCAGAGTCGACTGAGCGGAGGGTGATGATGCGTCCACTTGGCTTCTTCACTTTTGCAGCCAAACGCTACCTGTTTCGTTGAGACCTTTTAACAATATACACACAGGCTGCGCACGCGCGTCCATACCCTGACAGCCCGACGGCGCCAACGATGGCAGCGACGGTGGTGCCATCGGCGATGGCGCTAACGCGTCTCCAGCGTCCGTGCAGTTGTTGTGGCAATAAAACACACATGTCTAGATGATGTAGACGACTGTAAAGCGGAAGCCCGTTCGCAAGAAAGAGAAATAATGTTGTATCTTACGCCCTAGTCGGCGTCGCGAAACACTTCGATTTGCACCATTTGAGCGACAGCGCGAATAGAGAATAACTCACATCCAATGTTCGTCCGAATGCGATGCGTCTAAGCTATATTATGATATGGGCTGAAATCCTCTGAGCGCAAGAGGACAGGATGATGCATTCCGGTCACGTTTAGGAGCCACCCTTCTCCCCCTTCGCCCACCCTCACCCTCCGTTCAGTGCGTCGCGCGTGCGGCGAAACTCATTTATCATGTCCATGCGCGGCGCAAGGGTCTCCTGTCGCACATTTCAGCGACCTGACGTGTGAGAGCTGTACAGCCACAGGATACGACTGTCGCGGGGATACTGAGACGGAGGCGTAGGGACGAGGCCATATACCGAAGGCGCGCGCCAACGCGAATCGCAGAAGGAACGCTCACAAGCAGCAACGGGCCGACGCCATCGCCTCCGGTCACGAACGAAGACGGCGATCCGGGGCGGGCTATATACCGATGGGGAGGAAAGGAGGGACCTGTTCGCGACGCCCTGCACTGTCTATCCATCTAAATTTGCACTGACCAATGTCTCCCGCGATCTCCAGGCAGGCGCGACTGTCGTTCGGGCTTGCAGCACGGTCGATGGCTAACATGGCAATTTCATGGTCGATGGGCTTCCACGAGAAGCGGCGAGCGACAGGTCGTCGACATTGAAATGAAAAAAAAAAAAAAAAGAATCTTGTCAGTGTAAGAAAAAGACTGGCAGAAAGGTAACAAAAAGGGGAATGTCTTGCAGGTTTCCTTTTCTTCCTTTTGAAATGCGCAAAAGTGCAACCCCGAGCACATCTGTATTCCTTTGCTTCAAAATGATCAACATTTTTTTTTCGTTGCTTTTTTTTTCGTGTGTGTGTGTATTGGGCGCTTGTGTGGACGCGGAGAAAGGTACTTGTGCCGCAATATATATCGTATCTCGTGGTCTGGGAGGCCTGCAATCGTTGTATTGAAAGCGAAGGCTCCTTGTGCTATTGCAGCTGCTACCGAAGCCAACCGCTGCGCCAAATCCCTACAATCATGGGAGAGCATAGTTGTCGTAAGGACTTCCATGAGAGATTGTCGTACAATGCTAGTAGGGCATGCTCGCGGAAAGCAATGCGGAGGCAACTCTGAAGATGTCGTAACGGAGGAGAATGCAGACAATCGCTCACTCGTGACGTTGGAATCTGAACATGGTGCAGAATCGTCGCCGCTTTGAGTGCCGTCAGAACTTTGTCGTTTAGGGTTGGGTATCAAAATGGACAGGCTGCTTATAAAGAAAAATTCGTCACTCAACGAAGCACAAATCGATTCGCTCACTTTGTAAAATTTATACAGAGCCAGTGAACAGCACGCAACGACTGAATGGCGAGGATATTGCGCCGCGCGCTGACGAATAGATTCTTCGTCCTATATTTTGTCTAGTTGCACCGCTAGTTGGTCCAGTTGGTCGCTGTAATCAGTTCTGTACTTCATTCGCGGATGGAAATCTCCGCTAAAACCTTGTTAACATTACAGACGTTTCCCTATCTCTCTCATTCTACAAAATCAATTCGGCTCACTTCGTTTTATCCCATTGTAATCTTCCTCCAGGTGCAACACTACTGAGTGATCCCTAGCTCACCATCTCATAACATAGATAATTTAGGGCTTATTCGTGAAGTGAACTTCCCCAAAGGCGGCGAAACCAACTATAGTCTTTCTTCGTTAAAACTGTTCGACATTTCCCTGGCCACGATAATAAATAAGGCGGGCTCCTTCCATCCAGATGCAGTTCACGGTGGCTGTCATACTTATCGACCACGTTCAAACAGCGAAGTCGTCGGGCTACATGAACGACTGCTACCAAAGAGATTAATTTGTTATTGAATGCTACGTCTGACAGTATAATGTTTCGGAAGAGCGTACCTCCCAAAACTTCCCTATATGTTACAATACGCTATATTACCCAACCGCTTAACAAAAATTCTGTAGTTCGGAAGGCTGTTTACTATATTATGCTATGTAGAGCATTAATTGCGGCTTCGTACTCGCCGTACAAGGGTGGAAACACAGTTCAAGTTGGTAATAGTTCATTGTGGTGTTTTGCGCAGCGCAAGAGGCAGAGTGCTCTTACTCCTCCGAACTTTTTCTAAATGTCATTCTTGCGCTGCGAAAAATACAGCCATTGTATCCCCCGCTTAAGTTCTGCGAAAGGAACTTCTTTACCGCGATCGGCATTTGCATTACTCATGTGTACCTCTATGCTTTATTATAACGCATTTGGGATTATGGGAGGTGAACAAATTACTGAACAATTAACTAATAAATAATTACCTACTAAACAATATATTAAGTGCGAAGCAGTTCTTCGCGAACATTTGCCACTTTGAGACTATCTATCTATCTATCTATCTATCTATCTATCTATCTATCTATCTATCTATCTATCTATCTATCTATCTATCTATCTATCTATCTATCTATCTATCTATCTATCTATCTATCTATATAGCCGCTTACGTCTTGGTGCTCTCATGGTCGTTTCGTTAACTTGGTATGTACCAAAATTGCCATAGTATGAGTAGAGTGTATGACGAACATAAATGGTAGGTCATGACATGAATGTCTTGACATGCGTGTCATGTAGGTCATGAAACAGCCGCCTGCGTCTTGGTACTGTCATGGTCGTTTCGTTAACTTGGTATGTACCGAAATTGGCATACTATGACAAGAGTGTATTACGAGCATAAATGGTACGTCATTACATGAATGTCATGACATGCGTGTCATGTAGGTCATGAAACAGCCGCCTAAAATGACAATGACCCAGCGAAAAAAGATTAACAATAAAAAACTACTGAAATGAGTTCGGACGTGGGTAGTTAGGGAAGGAAACACTAAAGGATGATGGTAGAAGTCATAGTCATGATCATGACTCAGCAGAAATGACAATGACTCAGCGAAAAAAGATTAGCACTCATAAACCATTGAAATGGGTTGTGACGTTGGTACTAAGTGAAGGAAACACTAAAGGATGATGGTTGAAGTCATAGTCAGAGCATGACTCAACAAAAATGACAATGACTCAGCGAAAAAATATCAACACTTCAAAACGAATGGAATGGATTCGGATGTGGTACTCAGTGAAGGAAAAGGCTAGAGGTTGATGGTCGAAGTCATCGTCAAGACCATGACTAAGGCTCTTGCATTAAGGTCTCTTAAGCGTAGCTAAAGGTACGCCTGAAGACTCATGACACGAATGTCAAGACATGCGTGTCATGTGGGTCATGAAACAGCTGCCTACGTCTTGGTGTTGTCATGGTCGTTTCGTTAACGTGGCAGGCTCCCCGCACACTGCTTCGCCTAACATCGATTCCCGCAGAACGTGGGATCTGCCCGCTGTTTTAAGTAAGCAACCGAATGCCTGTAACATCTGTCTGTTACGAATCCATGCAGTTTCTTTGAAATGCATCCCCTTTCCTGACACTCTATTTGTTGCCCGATAATACGGCATAGAAACCGCTCAAATGCACCGCCGCTCGAACGTCACATTCAGGACAATTTTCAGCAGCATGTGATGCTACCGTAAATCTTTTTTTTTCCCTGCTTGAGCACCATTTGCGCAATCGTTTTACGAGGTTTCAAATATAAATATTATCGCCGCGATGAGCAGGAAACAATAGCCACCTAATCCTGTCTTGATAATTGATTCAATAATTTTCTCGTGTTGGGAACGTTCAGATAGGTTCGTAATAGATGCTTTTTTTTTGCAGAGACTTCTAATTATTTCGAATGAGTATAACTTAGTCAGTGCCAAATTCTGCAATTAGCAACCACCGAACCTAGCTCACTCTCCTTCCTTCATCTTCTTCTATTTTCGTTTAAAAAACTTATTTTGCACAATTGACGCAAAGAAAGCCCCGCTGCCGCGAGTCTTTTATCAACCACACGTGTAAACTGCAATAAAATGTGCCTAACCAGCACTTTCAGTTCGTTAAACCGTCTAAACAGTAATAGATGCGAAGCCTTCGTAATTGCAATTTCAGGCTCGGCGTGTGCAGCCATTCGATGAAACAAATTAAAACACAGAATCCTATAGACGGATGTCGCGTACAACGAAAACAAAACAAAAAAAAACGAGGGCGAAATAAAAAAGAGAGATATTTTGAAAGAGAAGACGACTGGAAAGGTAGCTGACGTACGCGCATGTATTGAACGAGACCTCATTATCGGAGTCGACTGAGCCGAGATAACGAGAGAAACGCGATCGACTACGGTGGACGCGTCGCTGCTTCAGCTGAAACGGCGAGCGAGCGCGGGGTAGTGAATTTGTAAGAGCTAGAAAGTTCCTGTAAAGGTCTCGTGAAAATCGAAGCCTCCCTCGCAATCCGGCGCCTTCATTATCTGATTAAAAGACCCGATTGCGACACGAAGTGACGCAGCCAGCCCATTGACGTATATGTACAATCAGTCGCGGATTTCCAAAGGCCTCGAAATAACACTGTCTCGTCAATTTTTTTTCTTTTGAATTTTGTTTCCTTTCTATGTTTGTTTTACCCTTGCACTTCGAACTAGTATTCTAGGTCATTCCTCCGCATGTCAGCAAAAGTGTGTTTGTAGTCTGAGCAGCCGCTCCTAGCACTCCGTTGACGCTGTTCGTTCTTCGGAGTGTTTCGTAACTGCTCTTCCACTAACTGAAGGAGAGTGTCCTTGCCATCGATTAAATTTCGTCGCAGAACACTTGTGCGCCACAGAAGAATCAACGTTTGGGCAAGTTGATACTGGTTGAACGTCTTGATGGGACAGCGCGAACAGACACAGACACGCTGTCCAATTTTTTTCTCTCTCTTTTCTTCCTTGTATCTTCGTCGTTAGCGCTGCGCCCCATCAAGATTTTCACTTGTGTGTCACCGATGCCGGCGCAATCTGCGACTCCCAGAGTGCTAGAAAGCGAAGCAATTTAGCTTTCGCTTGCGCAATCGTATAGCCTACTTGAAATACAATCCAGTGAAGTGTCGTCCCGAATTCTATGTATTCCGTTCGCTGTTCCGCTGATTACAGTGAGTGCCTTTGATCTCGATTGCTCCATGCCACACAATATGTCTCGCACTCTGGGGATGTGCTTGATTACGAGAAAAGGTACTTGCTCAGAAATCAATCACGTCTTTTTGTCGAGCAATTATATTTTATCGTTTCGAGTTCTCGAGCATTGTGCTTTAATTAAACTGATGCAAGAAGTGGTGCAAGAAAGCTGTGACTTGCGCCACCGTATACAGCTCTATTTCGGAACAAATTAGGACCAGTGTCAAGGCGCGGACGTTGTAGATCCGCGGCTGGCAATGTAAGCGACATAACATTTGTAGCTGGTCATGAGCCTAGGTGTACACAAATAAGTGCGCAAAATATACGAAAAGACAAGCTGTATCTAAAAACATGATTCTTTTCTAACCCCAAAACACTTATCCCACAAAACACACCCATTTTAATTAATCGGCGTGTTCTTGCTCCCTCTCTCGCAAACTTTTTCCGGAAGCATCGGGCCTGGAAGTCCCGCCTCTCCCGTCACTTGGGTCTTGGGTCCAGCTGCTGAAGACCCCGTGAGCTGCCCAAAGTAATCTGCACCGACAATGGAAGTTCCCCACATAAAGTGGCTATCTCGAGGAATGAGAACTACACTGGACAGGACATCAACAGAAAGCAACCTATATAGGGACTGATCTGAGAGTTATACACGTATTATATTATAAATAATAACTTCTATAAATCACTGCTACAGTTTTTGCTCTAGGAAGGAATGTGCCCTTTAGTGTATTTCTTCTGATATGCCTCGCTTGAATTCAGAAAGAAAATACTCAAAAACACAACAAACTTTCCAAGCTAAAAAGAGTCTCGCCTACGGGCCAATTGTAGAGCTGAGATGGATAATTATGAAAATATTGGCGTCGGAGACAAGATGCGAAACGTTTCACACAGTGCCACCACTGCGTACATCCTTTGTTGATGCTCGCGCCTCTGTAAAAGTACCGTGTTCACTCAATTCTAGACTCGCAGCTGAAAATTGGAAAGTCGACAAGTAAATAAGTTTCTTAATGTTACGGGGAAATAACAATCACAAGAAAGCGCACTCTCAAGTTGCAGTGGCAGTAGCAAATCATTTATTGGATTACGTGACACATCGAATGCCCAATTTTTTTATTACATTTTTTGTGTTGTGCTGACCGGTGTATTTGGTGCTGTGTTAATCGGCGTAAGTTTACTATTTGTCCCGTTTCTTATTTCCTACAATGCACGTGCTATCGCCGTGTACTGTTGTCAGTACTATTTAGCGCGTACTTAGCGCAAAGGGCCCTGAGTTAACTTGAGCTGTGTAAAGTTCATACGCTTATTATTTTCTTTCTTTTTTCCTCTTTTATTCAGGCCGCTAACTGCCTTAGCGACGTGCACGGAGGTGTCACAGCCGTTTGAGTCGCACAACCTCCGCATCTTACTGAGCTTGAGCCTACGAGCCATAGCTTCGAATCTAGGTTCACTGCACAGTTTCGTATCAGATATTTCGGCGTGAAACCTGCCGTTCTGAGTTACGGTACATGCAGTAAATCTTTACTAAGTTTCAATTGAGTTCAAATATGATATAGGAAGGAAATATCACGCAATAAAAGACATCAACAGTAATCATCAAGCACCATTTTCAGAGCAATCATCTATAACACGCTGTAAATCAACTAATGCCGTTTGTCACGCAGTGATCATGTCCGAAATTAAAATTAAATTCTGCGGTTTTACTTGCCAAAGCCGCGATCTGATTATGAGGCACGCCTTAGTGCCGTACTCCGGAACAATTTTGAATATACTTTAACGTGCACGTAAATAAAGGTATACGGGAATTTTTGACATTTTTGCATTTCGCCCCGATTGAAATGCGACCGCCGCGACCGGAATTGAAACCCGCGACCTCGATCTCAGCAGCACAACGCCATACGGCGGTGGGTTCGTCCACGCCAAATTCAGAGACTGTGACATGGGGCCGCCAACAAGTGGTGCCCTAAAATAGGGCAAAAGGAAAGAAAGAAAAAAAGAGAGAGAAAATCGAGTTCTTAGGGCAAAAGGGACGCATCGACCACATCAAACTAGAGCTCGGTTGGAGCCATTACGGATGGTATTAAAATTTATGAAGGCTGCCCTGCACTTAGAATTGATGGGAATCTGGGGAATTCTCAGCAGGAAGCGGAAATGAATGGAAGACGGAAGTCGGAACAGGAGGAGAAAAGAGGAACAAAGGAAACGACTGACCAGACTTGGCGGTGGAGGCTCGGAAAGAAAATGCTTGAGGAATGTTTAGCTTAAGACAGTTTTTTTTTTAACGACAAGTGAAAAACGTTACGTACACATCACACTTGAGACGGACGTTATAAAATGTGCGAACCTCAAGAAAAATGACTATAACGGTTATCGTTAAAGCGGAATTGTCTCATTTCAAGACAACACGCTTAAAAAACAACAAAAAAAACATGAAAAAATGAAAGTTGCCTTTCGCACGTTCTTTGCAGCTTCAATTTACTGTTACGGGACACATTTGAAAAATAAATCAACAAATTGAAATACATCTAATGAAAGCATCGTCGCACACACATGTGAGTTGTTTGCTAGGTACAATCTTAATAAAAAAAAACTTGACATATACAACTTTCAGCTTATTGATAGCTACAGGAGGGAAATAAGAGGCAATATCAATAACTTGCGCAGTCTGACGTTTCTTCCTACCAATACAACCGTGTATCGAAGCAGCCACTCAAAATGCCGAACTAATTAGGGACCTCGAAACTTAATATACACTACCACGTTTGTTAAAGAAGTTTAATGAAACTTATGTCAATTAATGATACTTTTCTCGGAAAACTCTAATTTATACGGTTCTTGATGTGTCCTCGCCTCATGTTTACTTCTTTCGATGAAATGAGTTGCTTACAGTGATGTACCATGTTGGTTTGTCACATTGTATCTGCCATCAGTATGCAATGCAAATATCGCTATGCTTGGTGTAAGGTATTTCATGCAACCGTTTAGCTTTTGTTGTATTAACATCTTATCGTGTGATTTTTTTTATTTTTTCATAACTGCTGTGCCTTTTTCCTTTTGGCTACATTCGTTGTTATGCTGTTTTTAATAACATTAATGTTGTTACTCATATTTTATATTATTTTCATTTTTTTTTTACTTTCATCATGTGTTGCCGACGGCGGCCACTCACTACATACAAAGGGATCGACGGGCCCGTCGAGCTGCTCAAGCAGCTTTTTCCTCGGCCGTCCCCAAATGTAAACGGGAAATAAAGTCAATTCAATTTAATTTTTCTTAAAAAGAGTACGCGAGCACCTATAACAATGTTTTTTTGTATACATGGCTCATCGACCACTGAGCATGCGACTTGCGGTGGGAAAACAACTTAGTGTAATTCAAACAATAGCTTTGACAACCGACCCACCGCCTCTTTTAACCATTTAAACTGCCCAACCTTGGTAACACAAAGATGTCAAATATACTAGACGAACTACAAGATGCACATGGTCAGAAGGGAATCCAGTACTGCCTAGGTAAACTTAATGCGTGTATAAGCCTCCGTATAGCGCAATGCCAAAACAAAGGAAACACGACAAATGTCTGCTGAAACGTCGGGTGACAAAACAAAAGTGGAAGCGACACTAGCAACTTCATTTTCACTGACGTCTTAGCTGCTCGAAACTCGGAAACAATGCTGTCGTTTCCACCGGCACAGAGTTGTTATGCAATTAAACCTTTCTCCGAAATGCATTTCAACGAACCAAGCAATAAAACACTTTTGTTCTAAAGCCCTCAAGTCCTTCTGCGAAAGCGCGCGGCAAGAAAGAAAGAAAAAAAGAAAGGAAGAAGGAAGGAAGGAAGGAAGAAGAAAGAAAGAAAGAAAGAAAGAAAGAAAGAAAGAAAGAAAGAAAGAAAGAAAGAAAGAAAGAAAGAAAGAAAGAAAGAAGAGAGAAGAAAATAATCCAGGTTTCACTTTTTCCTTTCTGCGAATGTGTCGAAAGGGCGGCAAGCACGAATGAGAATATAAGTACAAAAGAAAAAAATATATATTGCGCCATAATTTATTTCATTCTAGTCGCCGTGCGCTTCCCCAGTTTTCGTATTCCATCATTCATAGCGAGAGAATACTCGAAGCGCGGAGCCCTTCGCGCGCGCGAACTTTGATATTAAAAGTCAACACTCCTCTGGGCCACGGAAACAAAAGGGAACCCCAGTCGTCAGCATTTCTCTCGTATTTTCTCCTGCTGCCGAAGCATAGGAACCCACAGCTGCGCGTACCGCGAACCTTCTGGCCTCGAGGTTCGAGTAAGGATGGATTTCCGCGAAAAATATTTCCGCGCTGTGCGACCATAAATAAGATTTTCCTTTATTAAACATCTGGGGCGTCAAAAGAAATTGAGCGCATTTCCCGAAATTAGCGCCTTTCGATTTGAAATATGAACGGAACGAGCCGTCTTTTCAAAAAACTTGCATCTGTTAAACTTTTTGTTGTTGCTAAGAAAGTCCGGCAAAGGAAGTAACAAAGTGACGTCTCTTTTCAATCAGAGATACCTTAAAATAAGACTTCGAAACATAAATAGAGCTCGAAGTCTTCTGTTTTCGTCAATCGTTGGAAGTATTATTAGTTTTTCATACTTTCTGCCTATGTCTTATTTAGGGGGCATACGTATCGCTAATCTATATACATCGTTTCCGATATTGTCGCGTTGTATTAAGGGCGGAGACTCAAGCACTGGCAAAATCATGAGTCACGAATTTAACATTTTTACTGGGCAAGTCTGTTCCGAGAAAAAAAACACCAATGCTCAAAGCACAATGATAGCGGCGAACACAGTGGTCGGTTGCCGAAATCTCATTCACCGGGTCAAGTTCGCCCACGATTTATCCATCGCGCTATACATTCTAGAGTAATCACTGGTGCCCGCGTACATTCGAAAATGTACAACTCTGTTGTTAGCGTCGCGATAGCAATGCAATCAGACAAGACCCTTTCGCTACAGAATCGGCGACAAGATTTAACAGATTTCGTTTACAGTAGGCACGTCTTGCGCTGAGCCATATATTGATAACAGCGATAATCCGGTGAAAAATATTGACCGGCAAAAAAAAAAAATATGTACGTGTCGTCAGTCTAATTTCCGAAGATTGTTTTCTAGAGGTTGCTCAAAGTCATGGGCTTGTAGTGTTTGTAGAAGAGGCGTGCTACTTTGTGTATACTGACAATAAATGTATCTACAGATCTACTGCGCAATTTAATATTATCGCTAGTGCGAAATCCTGTTGCAAGTAGTACTTAAATATGCGGCTGCGCCTACGTGTTCTATACGATCATGCTAAATTCATTCCTTAATTACGGGTCCGCCTATTTACGCGGTGCTCCAGCTCTTCAGCTGCATTTGTTCAAACAGTACCCGTGGTTGTTCTTACCGCAAGCGAATTCACATCTGTTGTTGAGTTGGCACACTGTTGAGTTGGCTTTGCCACAAGCAGACTTAGTGTGCAGCGAAGCTGCCTTTAAAGGTCCGCTATTTGAAATGAGACCACCAGAAATTTCACGCGAAGTAGATCATCATATTTGGTTAAAAGACGTTGGGGGGCTAGTTGGTTAGAAAATATAATAAAATGTGTAAGCACGACTGAACGAGGTCATAGAAAGAAGCAGACGCACAGAGACAGCGCTGTCTCTGTGTGTCTGTTTCTTTCTACGACCTCGTTCAGCCGCGCTTACACATTCTCTCAAGGGCTTATTGAGTGCTATACAATCATTCCTTAGCATTAAGACGCCGAGTAGTCAGATTTTGAGCAATGCTTCCGCTTATGATATTGGATTCACTTGCTCGAAGTTCTGATTTCAGTCTTCACGTTGCATGTTGGAACTTCAACACGAGAAGAAAATTAACGTGAGGTGGGAGACGGCTCTGTTTTAAATTAACAAGATAGCGACTGCCTGGCTGTATATATATTAAGTTCTACGTTTATCAATGCTTCTATTCATACCAATATTTTTTGAACGCTTGCTTTTAGTTATTACATTATTATATTTTGCAGCTTTCGCAATTCGTTCTGTTTTAGTAATCTGCACGCGCGAAGACTGATAGAAAACACCGCTACCCACCTGACTTTGCGAAACTTCAACACATGATTACATTAACTTAGCTTTGGGCGCAGTCGTGTGGAGGGAGACGAGGGAACTGCAGATGGGAAATTTCATATCGGCGTAATTAAAGCTGCGCTTAATATTCAGCAACTGAAACGATCGGTAGTGGGAAGGTGGCATTACTCGAAACAATTAAAGCAAACTAAACGAAATAAAGATCAAACAGATAAAAAGGAGACAGAAAATAATGCAAAAATGATAAAAAGACGAAGTGTACAAGCACGCGCAGCATCTGCAGTGATCCCTTTTAATTACAGGCTCTAATTAAACTCGAAACTTGGATAAAGAAAGTACGGAGATAGAGACGAAGAGAGAACGTAGGGAGCGCACCCTGCCGTCCCCGATGATGAAAAGCGCGACGGTTAGAGCGAGTGGGCTAAGCGAGCGAAAATGCCAGCATTAGCATAGAGCGCTCGCCTCACTGCAGGCAACTACTGTACCGCTTGGCAACGAATGGGAAACGCTCGTCCCTTATTCCGAGAAAACATAGATTCACGCGGGAAAGGGGGAAGTAGAAGAGGCAGAGTGGGAAAAGAGGAGAGGGGGATAGCAGAGAGGGAGAGAGACGCGCAAAATGGTCGGCAGAGCGGCAGGCAGCGTAGTAAATGGTCAGTAATCAGCGGCAGCTTGCAGTTCATTTCCTTTTGCTGCAAGATGAAACAGTGACTCGTGCTTTCCTCTCAGCATTTAACCCAGGCTTGCGCGTGTGTGCGTGCATGCAAGAATGGACGCGCTAGCGCATTTTACTACGCTAGCTGCTTGCAGCACTCTGTACACACCTCCTCCCTATCCTTCTCCTCCTCCCCCGAATACTTGCTTCTTCCAGTTCCTCTTGCTCTCCTCCTGTTTCGCACTCTCTGATGCGAGCGAGTGAGCGCAAGCCAGCAATCACGAGGGCACACGATAAAACCGTCGTTCACGCCAAAACGAAACAAAACAATCGCTTTCGCGGTGAAATCACGAGCAATAAGTAAAAGCGGGAAGCGAAAGGAGTGACCGACGACGCAGGTCGGTACGGTGTACATCTCGAGTTTTATACTATATTTACGCGCGCCCACCATCGCAGATGTCAGCGACTGTGTTTGCGCACCACTCGAGTTGAAAGGGCGGGCGCGACGCGCTTCGGCGCGAAGCGACAGAAAGAAGATGAAACGGGAGCAGGCGGCAGAGAGGCAGCGTGGTGGAAAAAAATCAGAAACGAGTTTGGCGGGGCGCTGTCCTCTCCTCCGCTTCACATTTGACCAGCGCGCGCGACAACTCGAGCAGAAGTTGCGTCACCATGAATTATTCATAAGCGTTCATATACTGTGCGTCGAAGAGCGAGAGAGACAGAAATACTTAGTCAGGCCAGGAGGAAAGGAAAGGAAGGGGAGAGAGAGTCACGTGGGTGGCGTACGACCACGACGGATGCGTCCAGACTGCGTGGAGTCTGTAGATGAAAGTTGCTCGTTTTGTATCTCTCTCTGTCTCTGTTTCACGGGCAGCGACCAGCGAGTAGTACAACGACCGGCGAGTCGTGCCGCAATTTTGCGCGCTTCGCGCGGCGTCGCTTTCGGTAGGCGCGCATTTCCCACGAGAAGGCCTAACTCCCTTCTATCAGCGCGCAGGCGCCCCTTCATCTCCGCCCTGCCTCAACTGCAACCGCTGTCAACTCGTTGCATTCGCGCGCGCACTGCGGCCGTTGGGGCACGCGTCTCCATGAGTTTGCAGCGGTACGACAGCGGCGTCGGCGTGCGTCGGCCGCGGCCACCGCAATAACGTTAACGGGTCCCGGGTGCGAGCTGCGGCGCCAATTATAATGCTCCCGCGTCGCATCAGCGGCTCGCTTCGGGGGTCGTGGTGCCGCTGCTGGCTTCTCGCTGATCTCGTCCGCTTTGGAGCAGAGTGCCGTCATTGCGGTAGACTGACAAAGCCCTGCGCAGCACACTACCCAGGAATACATATACGTAAACGCCTCGTGGGTGCTCCTCTCCCCAAGTGGATGGGCACTGAGTTGAGCGCTCACTGCAGTCGCCGCGTATTTCGCCACGAAACCACATTTCGCGGGAGTCTCAGTGTCGTGTCCCAGCTATTAAAGACGTTTTAAGGTCGAACACGGTTACTGTCCAGCTCGTGTGAGCCCCTGGGATCGAGGTCGTTCCAGATGTTGGTCAGAGTAGCTATGATGACGGTGGTTGAGATGATGGGGTTGCTCAAGACGGGGTTGCTTAAGACGGGGTTAGTCTGGAAGTTTGGGGCGTATATAGTTGCTCCACCTGAGCGTCATGGTTGCGTTTAAGTGCAGCAATCTAGCTATGGCGGCAGAGACAAATAGTAGCATCCCGAAGTGCATTTCAGACGACATAATGCATTAGAGAGTGGTTGAGTTTTACATTAACGATGCACTGACTGGTCACAAATTCAAGCGTCCTGGTTTCCAGGCAGAGGAAATAGCATTCGTATCCCGGAGCAGCAATAAAACGGGAGTGGAATCAATAAACTATAGCGTTACTTGGTAAAGGAGCGCTGGCTCACGTTGACTGCGCCCTCGAGGCAGAGGTCATGAGGTCACGCCGTAATTCACTTCGGCGCGAAGATCTCGTCAACACAGCGCAAAGGGTGAGTCCGGGCCAAAGGTATACACAAACGAAGCGCCGACTGTTGATTGTTGCTCGAAGGATGTTTCCTCGGGCAAATAAATAAGAAGTAGTACCTTCCGCCGAATCAGGCGGCTCTCGGCTGCGCTGTCAAAGAACATAATAAATCCTCAAACGATAATCTGGATGGCTACGTATGTAGGTGCGTAGACCTCTGTGGGCCTCGGCCCGAAGAAGAAACACAGCGGACCGCGGATACCGGCTTCTTTCTTTTTTTCTTCCTTTTTTTCAAGCGCTGGCAGAGTTAGTACTCAGCTGGCTAGTGCATTTGTAGATCCGTTTTCGACGTCAAGCGTTTGAAGTCGAAGACCAGTAATTTGGCGGCGGCTGATTTGATTTCTCTGCGGAGTGTGTTAGCGTTCCTTGTTATATTGTGTCATTTTAGATTATTTTCTTCCTCGTCTAGAACTAGTTGACTTCTGTGAGCTAAATATAAAGGAACTGGCTTAAGAAATTTCAGGGAAGAAATTGGAGGAAAGTTGAAGGACTAAAAGCATACAGTACTGATCTGCGCTACGTGCACTATCTTCTAATTTGAATTTCGTTGACTCTAAGCAGAAGCTATGGAAAGAGGCCTACGTCTAGTTCTTTAATCACCCATCCATTAAACTCCTATGTCTAAAGGAGGTCTTCGAGGCCAAATTTCCACTCAGAAACGTTGCACTTCTCTTTCGTTTACTTGAACTTGGCAAATATAAGGGAACAAAGACGTCCGGTTTGCTACCCCTGTGCAGGGGGGGGGGGGTTAAGGAATGAAAAGAAAGAGAGAAGTTGGAAGAAGAGGGAGGGAAGCATTAGCAGTGGGAACAAGTGGGGCTTCCCATCGTGCCTGCAGTCGGTCACTGAGGCCAGTCGATTTCATTAGGTGGAGTAACGCCCCGGTTGCTTTGTAAGCCTGCGATACATGGTGCAATGGTCCAAGAAATTTTGTCGCGGAAAATGGTCTACGATTCAGACTATTTATCATAGTCCGAAGAATGTCGCGTTCGACGTAATAATAACGAGAAAAGCACTATGCGTGTGCGATTGTCTCACATAGGTGTGTCTGCCACTCCAACATGAAATGTGGAGGCTTTCGTAAAAGCCACCCCTACCTAGTCACAAGTGGCACAATAAAGTCACATCTATGTTCGAAAGGAGCGATGACATTTGCAGATTCAGCGACAGTTGGAGTCTGTGAAGGTCATAGTTACATATACTCGGGATGTTCCACGAAGTTTGCGTCATGGTTTGAGCAAGCTCACAAAGATCCCTCGCTGCGTCTGATTTGGACAAAGGCACGGAAGCTGACTGAGTTTCTTTATGGGCCGACCGGCTGTATTATCAGCAAGGTCGCTACCTACGATGCATGCATGCACTGGAAGATTATATCATGTTCATTAGCGAGGGCTTGATAAAGAACTAATGTTATCTCAAATACCAATTGCGCAGGAGTCTTGCGTCGTAAGCCTGACGGTTAATTCTGAAAGGTTGCCTTGGAGTCAGAAAAAAAAACTACCCTTTTTCGAGATTGTGCTTGTAGGATATTGTCAGCAGAACCAGGCAGTAGCAAAACTGTGAGTAATGGAAACCAAACCTTTATTTGACAAACTTGTGCCCAGAAAAATTATGTGACACTCAAAACACAACGACAACGGCGAGCACAGTCATTGATCGTCGAAATGAGGTTTTCACGCGTCAAGCACGTCGGATATTTATAAAGGACTCATTCATTGTACGTCAGAGTGCACTCGCTGGTGCTCGCGTAAGTTCCAGAATGTACGCCACTTTCGCTTCGCGCATGCAATCTGATTAGACAAATATTATTTCGCTAGAGAATTGGCGATATCATTCGAGAAGAAGTCGGTGCCCAAAGGTACGTCTTGCATCGAGCGATAACTTTGTAACAGCGGTAAGATGGCGAAAAGTGGTCAACGGAAAAACATGAGCAATGTTCACGGGTCAATATAATTAATAGCAGAATGTAGAATGGCAAGTTCAGTTGTAGCATAGAGTTCGTCATATTGGACACCTTGAACTCGATCGTGACTGGCCGAGATGACAACAGTATCCGTAGAGCTGGTAGCGGCGACCGACCGATTCCTCGATGTAACAGTCTTGATGAGTTACAAGAACTTTTCAAAATGTGGCTTGAAGTCTCTGCGCCAGCAATGTAGCAATATAGTGATTGGGACGTTCAAAAAGACTAAATGGGATCAACTAGGAATAAGTTCAAAAATGTGATTAGGTGCCACATTCCCTCGTCCTGATTTGCTTTGCTCTGTCCCAATATGCTTTATGTATTTCTTAATTTTTCTTCCTCTTCGAATTCTATCTCCTACCTGCATCCAGTTTTACCCTATTTGAAAGCAAACGAGGAATTCACGTGTTCTTAAGTCAAAGCAATTTAACGGCGTATAACTTTTGTTTCGTTGCTGCATTGCAGTCGCCAAGCGCCTTCGAGCGACTGCTTATGCAGCGTCGAAAATGTCTATGCGCAAACAAATGCTTTCTGTTCCCACATCGAACCGACCTCAATTTTTTCATGCATCTCCTACTCTTGAAGACCAGCCTTTCATATTCCCATCTTCACTCGTTTGGTGATCGTTTATTTTGTTTTTTGGACTACGGCTGCCCTAGCGCCGTTCAGTAAGTCCAAAACAATAAATCAAGCTATATTTCGCTTAGTGCAAGACATTCGCTGCAATTCAATGCCTCAAGAATACAATAAAGTAGTTTGGAGCAGATTCCCGCAGAGCGCATTGCCCAGACAGAAAGAAAGAGAGGAAAGAAACAAAATGTGACAAAGACGTCCACACCTGCCCATCTCCGTGATTAAATCTGGCCAGGGTCGTCTTGCGGATGCCGCACACACCGGACTGGATAAGGCTCTGCGGAGAAGTCAGGGCGCAATCTGTATCCCACCGCACAACGTCTCATGGTTTGCGATCTCGGCAGGCTGAAACGTAAGGAGATGGAGAGGAGGAAAATGGAAGTATACGGGGGCACCAGGAGTGGGCGCAGACGTGGAAAAGGCGGCCGGAGCGCGCAACTGACAGGCCGCTTACGTCCGCTCCGCGGAGCACTCGCCCCGAGACCCGCCGGCGAGGGATTACACGTCGGCGGCGGAATCCACATTGATCATCCGAGGCCCGGCCTTGCCCCCTGCCTTGCCGTACGTACGTTCGTTCGCTCAGCCTCGGACGCGTAACGCGCGGGCTGAGTTCAAGAAACCTTTCCAGCCGCTATAAGCGTGCCAGCGTATTATACGCATCGCTACAGCAGCGGTCGCTGCCATCCCTCGGAATCAATGGCCGCTCGCTCGCTTCGCCGCAGAGGTGCATACAGACGCGGCGAAAGAGCGCTGGATGCCCGTGTCACGATGCGACGCCGTCGGCAACGCACTGTATACAGCCGCAAAACGGATCAATCCCGCCCCTCCGTAGCACGCACAGAGCGCGGCTCTCTCGCTACCGCAGTCCTAAAGAGGATGTCTTCGCGGCTGCAGTGACAAGCTATATATCACAAGCCACCCACCGCCTAGAAACGCGTCTCGCCCTGTTCTTCCCCTTCTTTTTTTTTTTTTTCTGCAGTCTCTCATTTTCCTCCGTTTTGATATTGTTCCTCGTCGATGCTTCTTTACAGCTTTATCGGTGCCCGCGCAGTGAAAGACGTCGTCGCTGTTCCGCTCTCACTCTGTTACGTCCGAGTGAAGCCGCCGCGGGGATGCGCGATGCGGAGAAGAGCGAGACAACCGCCATGTGTCGCGAATAGACCAAGCTGCGGCGAAGGCCGCCCCGCGTCCCCTTGGTCTCCCACAGCGCGTGTGCATCTCGCCGAGTTCGGTGCAGCGAAGCGGAAAGAGCTATAGTCTCTTATTGTACGAGAAATACTACGTTATCGGCATCACGCCCGACTGCCAGGGACCGGGTCACGCTTCCAGCGAGATGCCGCGTAGTCCGTGTCTGGTAAAAGCATATCGGATTGAGAAAGGCAAGCGAATGAGCTTAGTTTTGCAGCCATAGATGACAGCGAGGGGGGGGGGTCTATTACTTGTATGATCTGCTTACCGGTAGAACTCATAGCAAATGCAGAAGCTCAACTGACAAAGCACCGTGCTCTTGTATCTGGAGCTGGAGGGTTTAGCCATTGAGTTCCGCGGTACGTTACCAATGACATATTACCATTTATTATACTTTTCTTACGCTTTGTCAGTAATGTAAACCGAAATATATTAAAATGCTACTTCATTTAAAACAGTATGGACACCTTGTGTCTCCCTCGCTTTAACGGCTTTTGGCACCTTCGGTTTGTTATACGCCAGGCTGTGTTTTGCAAATTCCGTTGTGGTTTTTGTGTGAGCATCCTTTGAACAGGCATGCTACATAGAATAGGCTACAAATATCAGCAGGCTTGGTTGCAGACATGATGGAACCGGCCCGCCTTACAGTAAGTATTCAAGCGTTTTACCTAGCACCAAAGCAGACTAGGAATAAGCAAGGTAAACACGCAAAGGGCTTCTTTTCTCCAGCGAAATGCTAAGCTTTCTTCCAATTCGCATACCCCTGTTTACAGGCAACCGTTTCGTACCGCTAGGTCGATGCCTCCCTGTGTGTCGTAGGAATCGACTTACAAAAAAGGCGCATCTCCAAGAACAATAAGTGATGACGGGTGGAGAATTTACCCTCCTTGGCACTGCTTGAAGCTTGATCGTTGACCAATTCAAATTTCGCAATTCTCAACGATTTATCTACCTTATTTGGTTGATAGACCTCATTACCTTAGACTAATGAGTTTCGCCTTGGTGAGCGGGCTTTTCTCTACAGTTGCGTGTTTGGTAACTCTGGGCTTACGAGCTCGCGAACAGCAAAACGACGCCTGTGCTACAGTTGTGCCTTTCGTATTGACAGCGGTTGCCTACGATTCAGTAGAGATAGTGAGAGAGATACTGTCTTTGTTGAAAAGCTTGGGACGTTCGCCTGGGTGACGACTTGGCGTCCTACCCCAAGTATCGAGTGAATATCATGATAAACACTGAGATGGAAAGACACTGCTTGCGCATTGCATGCAACGAAATCTGTTGAGTTGTATTTGCATACCCTAGTGAGAACGGAGAATTCACTGACCCTTCCGTGTGCATTGTATGTTGCCATCGCTGAACCGTAGCCAACGGTTCTGCTATACACATGCCTGTAGCGTGTCGGATGTGTTGCATAGTACTAGCTGGCTCATCTGTGACTCGCTGCCTGCCGCGATTGCTATCGCTGACTCCCGCATGAGTACGCGGACGCAGTATGCTTGTCTTCGGACGTCGCCATATTTGTTGCTCTTTTTTTTTTTTTTCGAGCCGTGTGAGCGATGAGCTGCGTAAGCGTATACAGAAGAGAGCCGTAAACGGCCCGTATGTACCTCTGTGGTGTGGGCGCATTTGTGCGACGAACCGTAAATGCTACACCAGTGATACGCGACAGCGGGGTATATACTTCGGCAAAGACGTTGAATGACCTCGTGCAGTCATAGGAGGCAGCGCATCGTTGGAGGGAGAATTTTCTTTTTCGTATCATGTAGTGGCGCATATCGCGTTCTTGCGCTGCCGACGGTCATGTATTTGTTACTTACAGCGTGAATCGTGTGAAGCTGTCCATATTTATATACTTCTTTTCTCTGTTACTGCATTATACACACGAAGCATTTCATTTGGTTCGGAACAGTGGAGCATTAAATCGCGATACGTGAGGCAGATTTTGCGTGGAACATAAACAAGTGCACTTCCTGCGACTAGACGTAAGCTTAAAAAGCAAATCTTCCTTTCTTTCTTGTTTAAAGAGCAACAGTTTTTTTATTAACATATTCTTTCACGCACCAGTAGGCTACCGTGCAGGTTATTTCAAGTAGCTTTTCCTTGCTCTTGAAGCGCATTGCTATTTACAAAATTCAGTCAAAGCATCACTTCCACGTAATGTCAGTGACTGAAATTACTCAGAAAAGAAGGCGAGAAAAAAAAACAATAAAGGAGAGAAGAAGAGTTTCCCATTCACTTTCTTTTCACGCCAGTTTCTCGCAAGTAAAGCCAGAATTCTAGCAAGCTAAACGCGGCTGCGGTTCGGCCCTGTCGGCAGTGTGTCCCCCATCCACACAAAACGCGGCTACACTCCAGGCAACCGAACCCCCGCCGAGCACAATAGCGCTCTCTAACGTTACCGCAGTGTAAAGAAGCCCGCGCGGCCCGACAGCATAGGAAGGAACCGACGGCGCGCAGCGTAACAACGCAGCGGCCAATTTTAGCTACCCACACAGGCAATCAATCTTTCATTCGGCACACTTCGCGTATATATATGAAGTGAGAATCCGCGTCGCGCGCTTTTCAGCTGTGCGAGGAGCGCGGGCGTAATGGGGCGGCCCGTAATCGATTCCGCACGGGACACAAAGAAGCCGCCAAAGGCAGTGACTCCACCAAAGGCAGTGCTTCTCTTCCTCCTCTTCACCATGAAACCAGTGTCTACCGTAGTTACTCGCACCTAGACCAATGTCTTTTGAACAAAATAACAAATAGTAAACTATGGAGTCAACTAACCTGTATAGGCTAGAAAATCCAATTTTATTAAACATATAGCCGCGAGGATGCAGTTCAAGCGTTGGACTTCGCTAGAGAACGTTTCTCATCGCTGTCGATAATAGGAACAATCACCTACGTTCTAGGAGTCTGTTGCACCCACGTGACACGGCTAATTCAGTTAACGCAAGCTAATGATGCACTATACACCAACCAGCTGGCTTAATTAGAACGAACAGCATATGTTGCCAAGACTCTGCGACCACATTTGAATGCACAGAGAATCCTGTTGTTTGTGCACGCGCATCACTTCTTATCGTTTTCCTTTTCTTCTTTTCCTCTCTTCCCGTTTCCCACTCCTCCAGTGTAGGGTAGCAAACCGGGAGCAACCTGGTTAAACCCTCTCCCTGCGTTTGCTCTCTCGCACTCTCTCTCTCTCGTTCAAAGCTCTTTGCGAAGTCAGGTGACAAACTGCTATTTCCTGACGCTCTGCTCTTTAAACGTTTGAACGGAAGCGCGGACAGCAACCAGCGGAATAAAGAAAGTGATAATGAATCCTGTGATGTCGACAATGATGGGGACGAATGATAGCCGACGTCTCTTGAAGAAGTATCTATAATTGCGAACTTCCGACGTTACATGCAGGTAAGAAAAACACGTTTACTTAGCCGTTCGTTACTCTTGTTTCTCCGTCAACTTACCGTAAATTACAGCAAGCGCCACCTTTAGGAGCTAAGTCGTTAACAGTACCATTTTATACGTATCACTTGTTCACCCTGTAACTTATTCTTTATTCATCTCGGCTACTGCAGTAGTCGAGATGAACGCGAAAAAGTTGCGGTGGGGGATGGCATAGGGTTAATGACCCTATATGCCATCGCCCACCGCAATTTTCTCGCGGTTGCCTGTAAACATTAGTTGTATTCCCGCTCAGTAGGTTAAGATTCCGAAATAAAGACTGACCTCTCAACCTGCTCTCGTTCATTTCTCGATTTTCGTTTCTTTACACAATGGCATAAAATTGAGACCGGCCTACATTCGAGCAAAAGCGGTACGTTCCTCATCCCCGTGCCTTTCGCTCTTTCCCGAACAAACGTGCTCCGACGAGAGCGTCTATATAACGAGGCTGATTTTCCTCGAGTGTTTGCTTAACAGTGAAAATGGTAGTCCGGTTGCTAGGAGACAGAGTCATTAGCCTTCAAAGAGCCAAGAAGAAAGAAGAGGGCGCGAAACAAAGAAGAACGCGCCGCTCGAACTAAATAAAGGAAAGAATGCGCGAGCGATTCGCACGGCGACAACCGCCGCGTATCTGACGGGACCACGCCCTCGCTATCGGCCCAGAAGGAAGCGGAGGGATATGAAGAGGGAAAGACAAAGGAAACGTCAATTACGCGAGAAACCCGCACATAGTGCCACCATATTGCTGGGAGTTCTCCATCGAGTGTGACAGCATTTGGAAGAGGGACGCAAAAAGTTCATGTCGCCTTTGTTGTCATTATGTTATTTCCTTTCAGCGTTATTTGTCGAGAAAAGGCGCCTCGTTAATCCGGCAAAACAAAATTGAAAACATGGTTTTCCCTGTTACTTGTGCCTGGTTCATCGGCAGCAACATATCGGCAGCAACATCAGCAGCGGCAAGCCACTCTTCCAATTCAAGCTCGGAAAGGTACTTCCAGTGGTGACAAGGCACCCTTTGTTAGGCTAGTGCATTCTGTTAAACTGTCTGTTAAACTTCACACAGGAAGAGACCAAGGTTTTGTATCTCAACAAGACATTCGCAGAGTGTGAGAAGACATGTGCCAGCAAGAGAACCTACGGCGCAGCCGCTCAATGGGTTCAAATGCTCTAGAGATCGTCCCGATTGTTGACGATTGATCAACACAGGAAAGAAAATAATGAAAAAAAAACGTACTGTGACAATACTTGCCGGTGTGAAAGCTCTCAAAGTGTTGTCGCAGCCGGATGCTATAATGCCTGCTGCATTGTGTACGTCGATGACAAGTAAGGTACCAGAATGGCACTCAAAAGAAAGGCGCGCTGCAAAGCGCGAGCTGGCGTGCTCGAGAGCGGCCACGTGCAGCCCTCTTAATTAGTCCCGTGGGACTGGAACGTGCGTCGGCACGTCATTAGAGCGAGAGAGCGCCGAGCGGGAGCGCGATATCGCCCAGATGCGGGGACAAGCAGAGAGAGAGACGGTGTGCGCTCGTACGCCCCGCTGCAGTCTGCTCATATACCTCGACCCTTTTGTCTCGACAGCCCTTTTTCCCCCTGTATTCCTAGCGAGTGTTTTCGTTAGGCGGACGGCGCCAGCGAAGCAATTCACCGTTGCAGTGTAGAGGCAAGGAAAGGGCTTCGTAGCACAACAAGTGAGGCAGCGCAGTCACTCGCCAGGGTCGCGCATGTCTGGCGTCCGGTGCACTCGAGGAACCCTTTCGCTGACTGAGCGACGCGTGCCCAGCGACGCGGTTAATAAAGACGACGGAAAACAATCACCCAACCTGGCACTCTGGCCGAGATCCCCTGCATGATTCTGGACATACCCGCATTCGCTGCTCTGTCTGTAAGTGGTGGCGGCTGAACTCTGGAAGTAAACAAAGGACCCGACGTGCGTGCGATGGGATCGGTCGTCGGGTCAATATATACAGTATATAGGCTCTCGATGAAAAATTTGCGTTGTTTTTTCTACTTGTGGTGAGGTCACAGGTTAGGTTAGTGCTAAGTAGCAGGGCTATACTGCGTTAGGCCACACGGCAACTCGCCTGCTTTTCAGAACGGGAGGGCTGGCCTCAGGTTTTGCCTGAAGGTTCAAAGGCCACCAATCACCGCAAGCAGAAAAAGTATAAGAGAGCTAAGTTGCTTAAATTAGTTATAGGGAGATATTAATTATTATCTTACTTATATCTCACACAAGCTTTTATTTATATCTGATGATTAAATAATGATCTTTCTTTAATATCAAAGATTTCTGGAAACCTTAATTCGCTCAGTCGTTAGAACCACGGTCATTATATCAAGGACGCAAGATATTGACATGGTTTGAGCACATGATGAGTAAAAAATCTACAACTGTGTTGGGGAAAAAGGCAATAGGCGATTGACAAAGAAGGACAGAGGAAAAGAGATTGGTTTAAGGAGAGGCAGGGCAGACAATATAAATAAAAAAACTGAACACAAAGGACAATAAGTATAGAAATACAGTGTTACAGTAGGTTGCAGAAGAATGCACTTGTAGAAATTAGCCGTCTCGAGTAAAGATGAGGTGTAACTGACAGGAGACGAGGCAGAGCATCAAGTGAGAGCACGCAGCATGTCTGCAACTCCAAATTTCAAAGTTTCGGGCTAATAAATTCGTTTCAACTTATCTTACCCTAATTTTTAATATTCACAGACCCTCCTATACCACCCGGTTCCTGGCCAATCCCCAGATGGGTGATGCCGTTTCATTGAGTGACAACGAATCGACTAAATGCCGCACACGGACGATAAGGACCGAACCCACTCTATCTGCATGACTATACGGTGCTTTAGTAACTGAGCTAAGTGACAGTGCCAGCTGGTTCCACGTCGATATCACGCAGATGCAATTTGTGGTCTCCCGGGCGTTTCTAATTTCGACGTCGATGTCTAAATCTGAGCTGAGCAGAAATCTTGAAACCCAAAAGCGTATCCCACGCATGATACTCACACTAGCTGATGCGGCTACCATTACAACCTTTACAGCATTAAGCGGACGTTTTGTGCACTGCTTTTTCGTTTACAAAATAATTTTGAGATCCACTAGCTGTTGGCGCTGGCGGAACTAAAGCAAAGACAACTGCACGATGACGATGATAGTGACAGCTAACAAGTATGTCGCTGGCGGCCCCGGCATAACGACGTCTGCGATGGCTCGGTGGTTGCAGCGGTAGCGGCGGCGGCGGCAGCGGCGGCAGCAGGCAGCAGCAGTAAAGGCTACCGAACCGACTTTGTTAAAGAGACCAGACGCACTCGCTCAGGCTTGCTTGTCAAGGATGTCGTGATATTATATGCTAGAAAAGTGTGTAGTGAAGAACAACGTGTTTTATGAGTTGGCGTAGCGTTCTTGGCGAGACAAAAACAAGCAAGAAAACCGAGACACCATAAGGAAAAAACGGACAGCGCAAGCGCTGTACTGTTCCTTTTTTTATGTTTAGCAGAGCGTCACTATTTCGCAGCTACACGACTTTCATTTTGCTGTTACCTGGACGTGGCACTCCGACACACAATTACATTAGCGAGGTTGCAACACTATACCGCAAGACTTCGGGTTTGCGCCCAACGAGATTACACGAGCGCTCGAGTTACGCGCACGCGTTGACAACGTTACGAAACACGGCTCCGGCCCTCGAAAGCGGCGTCTCGGGGGCCCTTACCGCACCTTCGCAGACGCGGAGTGTAACGTTACCAATAAATAATAAGGAGCAGCCGCGCGCGCCGGCTCCCCCGTCGCAATCTAATGAGGCGATTAATTTCTCACGATCGAGGAGATTAGAAAGTTTGAGATTGGAGCGAACTTAAGTAAATACCAAGAAATTGCTCGCCGGTTTCTTGCGTATGCATATTCGTACCCCCACGCACGCACACACGCTCACAACGGTGAGAGCTGATACTTCGTATAGATTCTTCAACAAACAAGCAGATGCACACATACTACAAAGGCGTACAGAAGGGCTCATTTTAATTTTAACAGTACAAAGAAAGGCACGGCAATATATAGTTCGTCAAAGTTTTCGGAGCTAGGGTGTCTTGTTCGGTTGCTTCCAGGTCGTAACACGTGGGCTGCTGCTTCTTCGCTGCGGAGGGAGTAATTGGGTTTCTGTGGTCCGAGCTACGGCGGAAACCTTGAGCTCTGTGGAAGGTCGTAAACGGAGCGGCAAGCGGGTGGCCGCCCAGAGCGGACGCCTTTTATAGCAGAGGCGTTGCTACATTCGACGCCCCGCGGATAATTATCGAGAAATACAGAGCGCAACGCGCGTCGTTAATTGGCTGCGTCTGCTTCTTTAAAGTATACACGCTTCGCGCCTGAGCGAAGATTGAACGCGCAACAAATAAGAGGCGCCAGTCTCGTAGCACTTCTCAGGAATTGACGAAGAGCACGCTACACGGAGACTTTCGCCGCTGCGTTTTGAGTGTGCGGTGCGATTTTACCCAGCATGCAGCACGCATCCACTAGACCATGCTATAGTATATACTATGTACGTCTGTGTTCTTGTCACATACTATAACAAATAATGAGATTGACTGGAAAATTATGTTTTTAAATCTAGAAAAATAATAAGATATGGCCCCAAATACCAAATACACTACTCAGGCAAGTACAACCAAGAAGAAAAGATAAAGGCAATAGAAAAAAAAATTCACACACGCAATAGACATGCAATCGCAAGACACAAACACAGAAATATTGTACGTCATTACGTCATTCATCAGGGACAGTACGTCATTCATCACAACGGAGAGGTGGAGCGAGCACAAGTCCTTGTTCATTGAGAAAAAAATGGGGCTTATATTCATGCTAAGGTAATCGATAGATTACATCATTTGTGTATTTCTCTGATTGCAGCGGTTGTTGAGTGGCTACGGCGCTGCGCTTCTGGGTGCATGTTAATAAGGAACCTCGTGTGGTCAAAATTAATCCGGAGCCATTCATTACGGCCTCCCGCGGTGTCTGTGCAGCTTCGGGACGTTTTCGTTCAAAAAAAGAAAAGGTTATGCACATTGAACGCACATGTTGGAATTTGTAGGAAGCGATGATATTTAGTGAAACGGTTAGTTGAATGCTACACAACTAAGGCCGGTTCATACAATTGTGTGTGTGTGTGTGATTTTTTTTTCATACTGTGCAACGTGTAATCTCATGCAATGTCTATTCACCGAAAAGTTCAAAACATTATTGTCGTGCAATTTCTATGCCCTTGTTAACTATACCGCTCCCAAGTTATGCCGAAATATAAACACCAGTTTATGCTCGTGTGCCTCAGAAAAAAAATTCAAAGCCCTTCCACTATGTGAAGATGGAAGACCAGTGAAGTTGTACTTGTTGATAACTATATTGAGTTATATATGGTTAATTTCTATATTGATTAATTACACATACACAACTTCGTTGTTATATTTCTTTCTTACTTGACCCTGGCTCAAACCCGTGTGACGCATACACGTGATTTTATTATCGTTAATCATGACGTAACTGACGAGCATGTGACGTTATTGATGTCATGACCTATCAGTCATGTTAGTCATACATTCGTACCCTGCCATGCCAATTTTGGTACATACCAAGTGAACGAAACGCCACAAGGTGGCGCGACGCACCAGAATTGTTGTACACGCTAGTCAGTCTACTACACGGACGCGACCTCCTGGACCCTAGCCCTTAACAGCTTCGTTGTAAAAAAAGCCGGCCGATCCCACGCCCTGTGGGTATCGATATTATGCGAAGCAGTGTGCGAGCCTACGAAACGACCATGAGAGCACCAAGATGTAGGCAGCTCTTTCCTGACCTACATGGCACGCATGTCACGTCATTCATGTTATGAGTTCTCAGGAGTCCTTCTTTCTATACCTAAGAGACCTTAGGGCGAAAGCCTTAGTCATACTCGTGACTATGACTTCTACCAACATCCTATGGTGTTTACTTCACTTAGTACCCAGGTCCGAACCCATTTCAGCGTTTTTCATGTTAATGATTTTTTCGCTGAGTCATTGACGTTTTTTCTTTAAGTCATGCTCATGACTATGACTTCTACCATCATCCTTTAGTGTTTCCTTCACTTGTACCGACGTCCGAACCCGTTCCAGTGGTTTTTGAGTGTTAATCTTTTTTTCGCTGAGTCATTGTCATTTTTGCTGAGTCATGCTCATGACTGGGACTTCCACCAGCATCCTTTAGTGTTTGCTTCCCTTAGTACCCACGTCCGAACCAAATTCAGTAGGTTTTGAGTGTTATACTTTTTTCGCTGTCATTTTCATTTTGCTGATTCATGCTCATGACTATGACTTCTACCAGCATCCTGTAGCGTTTCCTTCCCTTAGTGCCCACTCCCGAACCCATTCCAGTGGTTTTTGAGCGTTAATCTTTTTTCGCTGGGTCATTGTCATGACCTACATGACACGCATGTCATGACATTTTTGTCATGACCTATCACTTATGTTCGTCATACACTCCTGTCATAATATATCAATTTTCGCACTTACCAAGTTAACGAAACGACTATGAGAGCACCAAGACGTAGGCGCCTGTCTCATGACCTACATGACACGCATGTCATGATATTTATGTCATGATATATCATTTCTGTTGTTCATATACTCTTGTCATAATATGCCAATTTTGGTACATAACAAGTTAACGAAACGACCATGAGAGCACTAAGTCGTAGGCGGCTGGATAGATAGATAGATAGATAGATAGATAGATAGATAGATAGATAGATAGATAGATAGATAGATAGATAGATAGATAGATAGATAGATAGATAGATAGATAGATAGATAGATAGATAGATAGATAGATAGATAGATAGATAGATAGATAGATAGATAGATAGATACGGTGAAAGTAGCAAATGCTCGCCAAGAAATGCTTCGCATTTAAAAAATCCGGGGTTTTACGTGGTAAAACCAGGCATAATTATAAGGCACACCGTACTCTGGGAGACTTCAGATTCTTCTTGTTCTTTCTGGCGTTTTACGTGCCAAAACCAGTTCTGATTATGAGGCACGCCGTAGTGGAGGGCTCCGGATTAATTTTGACCACCTGAGGTCCTTTAACGTGCCCTACAATGCAAGCACACGGGCGTTTTTGCATTTCGCCTCCATCGAAATGCGGCCGCCGCATGCCGGAATTCGACTCCGGATTAATTTTGGCCACCTGCAGTTCTTTCATAACGTGCGCTCAATGCAGGGTACCAGCCTACTCCTTCCCTATTACCCTCTCTCTGTGAATTGTATGCACGTTTTATAATAAACAATAATAACTGCATTCCGCCCCCATCAGAACGTGGCCGCCGCGACTGGGAATTGAACCCGCGACCTCGTGCTTAGCAGGTGAACGCCGTAGCTTCTAAGCCACCGCGGAGTGTCGCACGCACCTTGTGAAACGTCGACGCAGCGATGTCACCAGGGAGAAGGCGATGTTTGATGTTTGTCAAGGGAAGAATAAATGGTGAGGAGATGTGTTTGCACAGAGAAGTGCGACATATATTTAGCTGCTTAGGATTCCTCAGTTGTTATGTGTCACAGATGCACGTGTTCATTCTGGGGAAACGGACACGAATAGAGGCACATACTCTGTGGTACTCATGTTGCTCAAAGAAAATCGCATAAATCAACGAATACATTGAATATAAAGCGCTATTTCATTAAAAGGTCAGTGTGCTTTAGAGATACCTATGAGACGACATTATATGCTGAGGATTTATGTAGCAGTTTTTTACATGTCATTACACATAACAAAGGTGCGTTACTGGCACTCTTTGTCGGTGCACAAACAGGGCTTATGTAAGCCCGCTTTCTGGTGCTTGCATTAGGCGTACGTATAACCTTCGAATATGTATCCAAAGGTCATGCAGATCCAGCAAGGACCTTGTAATCTATGGGCAGCGAAGGTTTCGTAAGCGGTTGAATAAATGTTATAAAACTGTTCATCAACTGCACCTCGTATCGCAACGTAGCCATTACGTGCCTGCAGGGCAAGACGCGGGTTCGCCCCGTGAGCAAGCGTGAGTTCCGTAAGCACGAAACGTCGCTCTGGGTGACAGACAGACTTTTCCGGCTAAACCGTGATCATTCGCACTCAAATTTCGCTCAGAAATGACACTCGGAAATTTTTATTGTTTGGTTCTATTTATCAGTGCTGTAATTGGTATTAATTCGGAATACGCTTAATCTCTCTTACATCTCACTCATGCCAAATTAGTTGAACCATAATATACAAACATATCATTGAGTTTCCTGGAAAAAAAATGTTTTGTGCGAGGCTATAAACAGGGCTTTCAACGCGGCTTCAACAGCATTACCCAACAGACTGAATTCACGCATACCATCCATAATGTCATCCATGATATCAAATTGAGTATATATTCATAGAGACATATCGATAGCATTTGACACGGCTACACACTCAAACTGTTGAAAAATCTCTGTGTAATTCTCGGCAACCAAGCATTGGTAAACTGTATTGCTTCTTTTCCCTCTCACCAGTCTCAATACATATTCTACAACTCTTGCCGGTCCTCCATTTCAAGGGCATCATAAGGCGTACCTACGCAAGGCTCAATAAGGCGCAATACGCAAGGCTCAATCTTGGATTCGCTTCTCGTTCTAATACGCATGAATGATTTATCGTGTAACATTACTGTTAAAATCTGCTTGTACGCATACGATTGCGTTTTGTGCCATACAATCAAATTTCCTAATGGTCACGACTTTTTCAAAGATTCATTTGCATCAGTCTGATCATGGTGTGAGACCTGGCCGATGCAAATTAATTTCTGTAAGACAGTTTCCATGTCATTTAGAAAGTGCTCTTTACCATCTTTCACTTTCTCGTTAAATGGTTCTCTACTGGAAAATGTGTCACAGTGCAAATATTTTGATATTTTTTCCCGAAACATTTGTCTTGGTCTCATCACAGTGAACAGGTGAACAATGGCGTGCTTAAAAAGTTTGGCTATCAGGAACGTAGCCTACGTTCGGTCCCTCTCAACACAAGACTTCTCAGTTATAAAGCGATCGTTCGTCCTATACTCGAGTATGGTTCGATTGTATGGAATCCATGCAGAAAGCTTCGAATCAATAATAATACGGCAGATCCCAGACCCTGTAGGAATCGATGTGGATAACCGGTGGACCATAGAGTTACAGAATGGATACCAAGAGAAGGGAAGCGCAGTCGAGGATGGCAAAAAACTAGGTGGGGTGATGAAGTTAAGAAATTTGCAGGCGCAAGTTGGAATCAGCCTAGCGCAAGGCAGAGGGTAATTGGAGATCGCTCGAAGAGGCCTTCGTCCTGCAGTGTACATAAATATAGACTGATGATGAAAGCTTCGCTTAAAACAGGCAAGTTTGCACTCGGTCGTGCAAAGCTTAGGCACAGCGAAACTGTCGATCCTCAAGGCTTAGTGGATGCTACTGCTAGGTCTTCACTTGGTTTAACTTAACTACGCATGTAGGGAAGGTATTCTCGAACGATCATTTTCGGAGGTACCTTTACTTTCACGACATTTCGTGTGACTAGCGCTGGACGCGTCGGGGCCTACAAGCGACAGCGTTCCTGGCATGCCACAAATGCAGGCAGGCTAACCAAGCTTGGCACAGTGCCAAGAACGTTGTTGCTTGCCGACGCCGAACGCGTTGGAAGCTAGCCTCTCGATATCTAGCGAAAGTTGACACGACTAAGAGGATGCCCTTTTATGGCAAACTCCGAGGCCAAGTGCATGCACACTGGGTGAAAGCTATGCACAATGTACGGCTGGCGCGCAGCAGGCGACACGCCGGGATGACGTCACGGCGTGTGCGCAGTAGCGCGCAGCTGGCGGGAGCTCAGGCGGAGCCGTGTCTGTGTCGGGCGAAGCGAGCGCGCACCTGTGCCAGCGGTTACTAGGCAACGCGAGGTGACGTCATCGCTACCACTTCGGCGCGTGCGCGGCTAGGCGAGGTTAGGCCAGGTGGTGCGCATCTGGGCTTGGTTGTTGCTAGGCAACGGCGCAGAGTTTTTTGCGGACTTCGGACGTTTCTCCTCCAGCTATAACAGCTTCGCTGTTCAAAGCAAGGGAGATAGGACACTTCTTTGGGATATGCCTAGGGAATTGCGTCGCTCTTTACTCATTGTATTTCTGAGCTTAACTCGGACTCAGAGATCTCTAAGAAACTCATATATGAACCGAAGAGTGTTTCCCGAGATGTGTATGACTTGGAGTGCTTTGATGATGCATGTCTCAAGCGCACAGTCATATGCTTCGGCAACGTCCTTGAAGATGGCGACTGTCGGAAGACCATCGACTTGGTTGTGATTCAGCAAGTTCAAGACTCTGTCCTAAGCGCTCAACCATTGACGAAATCCAGTCATATCCGATGAAAGTTTTTAACAACGGAGCTGTTTAAGCCGACCGTTAGTCCGTGCAGAGCGAGCAGAAATTGTGGGCCGATCCTGGCGGTAGTGAAGAAAGGGTCCAAGCGCAATGGCACATATCCCTGTGAAATAGCAAAGGTGTTTAAGCCTAGCCCAAATACATGGCGAATACCTTGCGATAGCCAATCGATAGCCAATCAATAGCTAATGGATAATTGATCAATAATAAATAAATTCCGGAAAATGCTTGAGAGGGCTTGGTAGTGCTTAGCCTAGCCCAAATACTTGGCCAATACCTTGCGATAGCCAATCAATAGTCAATCGATAGCTAATCGATAATCGATCAATAGCTAGCGAGCGCAAGACAGGGGTACTTGGAGACCACAGGGAGAGGCCTTCGTCCTGCAGTGGACATAAATATAGGCTGATGATGATGATGAATCTATTAATAATCAATAAATTCCTGAAAATGCTGGGGATGACTTGGTAGTGCTAGGTGCCGATCCGCTCCGCTGTTTCTTTAGCCTTGCGCCACTAGTTCAAGCCACGCTAATTTTCCTTTTTGCTCCATGTGCCAAGTTAACCTTGTACATACTGCTCTTTCCATCAACTTCAATAACATTATGCTGGTGATACTGGTCGATATGAGGCTGGGTTCACGGGATCCTTTCCGGGTTTGAGCTCGGGCACCACCCTTCCTGTCTTCCAAACTGCTGGAATCTCTACCATGCTTCAGACGTGATTTAATATAACCAGAATGGCGCGTCTTCTCTCGTAGGGCAGATTTATCAGCGTCCTAATTGCTGATCAAATCCGGGTTCACGGCAAAATGTTTCCTTAGATTGCTAATCGCCAGTTCCAATTCACGAAAAGTGAATGGCGCCTCCACTCGCAGAGGGTAACTGAGGCGGGACGGGGTTCGCTACTCCTACTGACCTGCCAGACGTGTATACGTCCACAAGATACACCGGATACAGTGGAGCATTCAACAGTGCATAGACGGCCTATGCCGCGGTAGTCACATATTTTTTGGAATATATCGTTTGATTGATTCGTGGTGTTTAACAGCCCGATCCAACACTAGGGCTATGTGAGAGGTCCTACAAGGCCTCCGGGTTATTTATGACCACCTGGAATTCTCTAATGTGCACCTAAATCTGTGTACACGGGTGATATTGCATTTCGCTCCCATCGAAATGCCACCACCGAGACCGTGAATCGAATCCGCGACCTCGCGCTCAACAGCAGAACGCCATAGTCACTGATCCACCGCGGCGGGTAATGGGAGAGAAAAAAAAAAACGATAGCCAGGAATAGTGCTTCTTCACCATAAAAACAAGACTCGTATTTCCTTCTTTTTTTTTCTGTTTTGCAAGCACGAAAGACGCGATACTTTCCTTGCGTTCGCATGTGTTTAGGAAACCCCCTCCCTGTCTCTCTCCCTTCTTTCCATTCCCGGCATCCACTTCCCCTGTGTAGGGTAGGCAACCAAGCACTCTTTAAGTTACCTTCCCTACGTTTCTTTTTTTTTTCTCTCTCATTTTGCTCTCTTTTCACATATGACTTTCTCTTCCCCTTCGCAAGCTTGCTGTTAAATCCCTCTCCGCTCAGCAAGGAAGAAAACGTAAGAGTCACCTTTGCCCATGACAGCCAAGAGTCAAGATCCCCTATCGGCGCTCGAACCCAGTTTAAACGCCACGGTGCCTGCGCAACAAGCGTTTTTTCCTCATGACAGACCAGCGTCGCAGGGGAGCCGACGCAGCATATATCTCCGAGTCGTGCCGCTGTTTAGAAGAAACACCAACACAGCAGCCCACCGGAGCCGTGCGTCTGAGCAAGACATGTCGTTGTAATATCGTGTCCACAAAACCGGACAGTTACTTCTTAAAAATAACGCCAGAAGACAATGAAACTAACCAACGAAAAACTTTAGAATTTTCGTTCCCCGGTGGCACGGTGCGCATATTATGCTGCCGCGGCAAGATTGCTAGCGACTTCTAGTGAGCCGGCAAAAGCTTATTTTCTTCTTATTAATACTTCTCTATTTTTGTTTGTTTGTTTTAGTTTGAGGTTCTTCTGTATCTGCGCACATGCCTGGATAAAATAAAACTTACTTATTTAAGAATAGAATAAAAAAATATCAAGAGAGTAAGATAAGTTCGCTGGGGTGCACAATATTGCTACAGTTGCGTTAGCAGAAAACGCCGACTTGATTTACGACGATCATTTTGAAACTCCTTTAATATATGTCCTGTAACGGAGTAGAGTTAATGCGAAATAATAAAGCAGGGCTTACGTTTGTTTTTACGAGTACCAGGCTAGTAAATTTTCAAATGTAATGAGATAGTAAAAAAAAGTTTAAGAAAACGAAAAAGAAAAACGCGGATGAACAAGACATTTTGAAACGATGCTCTGGTAAAAGGAGCAGCAAGTTCATCTGCTATTAGGAGCGGAGCAGAGAAACATACGTTCAGCTCATATCACAGGCTTGTTGCTTTTACGATGTACTACCGCCACTCTAGGATAGCTGAAAACGTAAAGCCTCAAACATGGAGGACGACATGCCTTTTGTTTCTTTCAAAGGCATTGCAAACACAACACTGAAGCTAATAATCATGAACGATGACATGCCTTTGAGTTACCACTGTGTTCTGCTTTTGTAGCAATAAACATTCCCTCTAGCAAATACCAACTCCACCACGGAAATGGCTATTCTGTAGCCGTAGGCGCTTGGAGTATGATACATTTAAAGCAAGTTTTTGACGTTCTTGGGTATCCCTGTACTTTCCAGGCTTGTAGCTTATGAAAGAAAAATAACGTAAATGCGAAGGCGCAGGTTTGAATGAATAAACTTTATTTGAAACGGTTCTTCATTCATACCGTCCGCGTCGTGTCAGTGCAACCTAAATGTCTCCCTGTACCGGCCACCCGCATCCTTAACACTTTGATTTGCTCTTTCATCTTCATCGCTCATAGTGTACATAGGGCTTCCCCGCGGCTCTCCTCACTAACTACTTTGTAGCTTCATAATGATACCATCAGACAAAAATAAGCGCCACATTTGCTTTTGTGTTGCCTTGATGCAGTTTTTGTGTTACTTCTTTTTCTCCTTATCAGCAAGCACATCATTTACTAGTGAGATTGCTCACGCTTTCAAATTAGGAGCTGTGAGGTCAAGACTGCGGCCCCTTCCCCAAATATTCATCGGTCGCTATGATGTAAAAGTAGACCACGTATCATCACGACATTCGATGGACCAATGACGACTGCAGGTTCAATAAGGTGGTGCACGAGAACAGAATGTGTGAGGGCGACAGGCGGTGACGGTAAAATCTAGATTTCTGGTGGCAGTGCACACAGGCCCGTGTTGCTTGTCTCTGAAGACAAGTCATAGGGGAAAATTCCGAATATGCGTGCTATTATAAAGGAAGAGGCAGATGTCGAAAAGCCGTTTAATCCATCTGACAGCAGTACAACACGTGACACAACACAGCTTGGTCGCCGTGCTTTTAAAGGCAACAGCGCTAACAAAGGATGCGCGCGCATAGTCTGCGCACTGAACGGAAAAGGGACCGATAATCAGCACAAGCACGTTTCATGCGATTACAACACGTTCCATGTGCATTGTTGACTGGGACTCTTGTGTTATCAGGTGAAAATGTCCTGGCAATGTGTGCATCTGTAGGAAAAACACGTTTCGGCCGGATTTACTTTCAAGAAACTGCATGCAATAAAAGGGGAACTTCGCAGCTATAGTTCAAGAGGAACAGCAACCGCTATTTTTTTCGATCGTCGAGTTGAATGTTTCCAGTCGCTGTCTCAAGAGAGCAGTTATAAGGACAAATTCTTGACTGACCTGCAACTACATCTATAGATTCAATAAATGCGCCTATAAATTTTTTTTCGAAATTCTTGTGCAGTTGTGCGTGCCGTATATTTTTAACTAAGGTTAACAGCTCATATTTTATTATACCTGGAAACTACGGAGTATTGACAGGAGCAAGCAGAGCTCAAGCCTCTATTAACCAAAAACGGCGCACAGTGTGCTCGCTTTTTTTTTTTTTTACTCCTTTCGAGAGAATTACCTTATAATTCTTACATCGTGTCTCGTAAATCTTCCGCGCTATTAACGAAAACATTCAGGCGTGCTAAAAAGTTTTCTCACGCACGCATGCACGAACCATCGGAGCTCTGCGTATACATACGACTTTTTTTTTTTTTTCGTGTTAGACTACAACACTTTCTGGCATCGCTCTGCCCGTTCGCTTTTACATTCTGGTCGCCGCGATCAAAATTTCCGCCACGGATCTCGTCGCAATTTCGCAAAAGCCCCCCTGCGTCAAATGACGGCTAAGTACATCGATCGCGAGTGAGGACGTTCTCTCTCTCTCTCTTTCTCTCTTTCTCTGTGCTCTCTACGCGTATCACCTGTATCGGAGAGACGCGCGTTATAGCTCCCGCTTGCAGCCCGTAATCATCGCATAAGCGGTTCGGAGCATGCATTCGGGCCGTTCATCAAAAGCTGTAAATCCAGGCCTAAAATGAGTGCGTTTTTCGTATATATATAGGGCTGACAAATTCGTCTCCGCTTATAGTTCCTGCAACGGCTGGCCTGTCGGTAATAAGAAAAGAAAAAGGAAAAAATAATATCTCCCGGCCTAAATTAAGGTCCGGTCATCCATTACTGTTCCTTTTTGAACAAGAGCACCGTTACTAAGTTGCCGAGAGCGTACAGAATAGAGCCGATGAAAAAAAAAGTATAACCTGCGCTATGCAGCAACAATCTTCGTTCCTGCTTCGACCACGAAACTTTGTGCTCATTTCCCTTACGGTGGCGCTTGCATAAATACTGCATCTACGAGCCCTTTCTTAGAGCAGGAAGGAGAAAACAAGAAAAAAGAAAAGCAGGATCAGGAACTCCAAGGGCAGTTCCGTGAAATGCCGCTCACTTCCCCGAAGGCAGGGGAAATGCAAATAGGCCGTGATGGCTATACTGTCTCTTCAGCCGTTCAGCTAGACACTGACGTCGTTTATTGAACGCAAGGTTCGCCAGATTGTTCTTTCTTTTTCTAAGCACAAGATGACGCGCAGCTGATTAAAATGTCAACCTGTTCTCTAGGCTGCCCTAGCAGCCGGACGTGCAGACCGGTTCCCAACCTTTGTTGAGCAAGTTCTGTTCTTCCACAGCGTACTTCGGTGAGCTTCGTTTCTACCATGTAAAAGCCCGAGTCATAATATTAGCTTCTTACTTTTTGGCTTAGACTGCAAGACTTATGCGTCACCTCTTATCAAGCAAAGCACACGTATATCAGGATTTATATCCTCCCCCCCCCCCTTTTTTTTTTCTTCGTAGTTTTAGAGCGGCGACGCAATAGGGAGAAGAAACTTGGGTTGTGAAACAAGTATATGAAGCATGTTTTCTTGCGCTGATTAAAGCCTAAACAAGTAGGAAACTTGGCGCCTAATACAAAATGTTTGTCCTTCGTAAGAACTATCTGCCGTTGAACGGCCGACTTCGCTAATTAATAACGTGTTCTGAAACCACCAACCTGTACTCGTTCTTACGATCCACTCTAGCCTAAGAAGTGAAAACTATCTCTGATTGGAGCGCTTGCGTTAAAAATTGCGATAGCAAATTAGTAGAGAGCTATACGGAGTAAGGATAGTAGTTTTATCAGCTGTATAAACCTGGACATGCAGCAGCACTAGCAACGCGCAGAACTGTTGTCGACGCCGTCGGCGTTTTGCCCGCGTTCGCCCCGAACGCGCGCATTGCTATCGCAATAAAAGAAAGCACTATAGTTAAATTTTCACGTCGAGACACCTGACAGCACCGTACCGTAGGTTCAATTTGTCAATATCGCTACGCGTGCTGAAATGTGGTCACTAAATGAACGCATCCTTAATGAAGGACGATCACACAGCTGGAAGGAGCGCCGACTTTTTTTATGCACATAAATATAAATACAAAAAGCAGATTAGCCTCATATATAGGAACAGATATTGGGGGACAGAGCAAATGAAGTTGCTTAGGTTTGAGGGGGTAGTTTCATTCCACAGTGTTATGATTCTGGGCGCGTCTGGTCGCCGGAGTAGGGTACCTGAGGACAGTGTGGGGCTATAGACAACATGGTTAGACGCGTCATCTTTCGTGCGCTTTCATGCGAAGCAATAAATACACTTCACCACACATGGACATTTGAACTACTCTAAGGCAGAACAGCTGCTATGATCACGCGGCCTACCAAGATAGAACCCGTTCAGCCAGTATATCCTCGATATTCAGGTTGGTGAGCACAAGGTTGCGGGTTCGAATCCGACCGCGGCGGCCGCATACCGCTGTGTACGGAACGCAAAAAAAAAAACGCTTGTGTACAATGCTCTGGACGCGGCGTTAATGAAGCAGGTGGTGATAACCAATCCTAATCTCTTCCCCACTACATCTTTCATAGCTCCCGCGTGTTTCTATGAGACGTTAAAACCAGAGTAATCGAGTTCTGCTGTGGAATCCCGCACACAGACTGACTGAGCCCAATGCTGCGGAGATTTGACAAGAAGCACTTATTCTAATTCACCCTTCCTCTCCGCGAGAGAGATTTCAAAACGCCAGCCTACGTTTAGCACTTCGCGTTGTCTTCCGAAATTTATTTCAGTTCAGCCAATTTTTATAAGATAAGTAGGGCGTGGTTGTGCGCAAGCCAACAAAAGGGGTCTGATAGAGAGTGAAAAGAAAGAGAGATAAGGCAAGGAGGTAAACCAGGTTGCACCTCGATTGTTACCATGCACTGAGAGGGATAAAGGGGGAAGAAAGGGAAGAAGAGCGTGGACCAAAATGCAGAAAATGGATCAGAGGCAAGCAGCAATTATAGGATCCATACAGGCGCCATGCTACCACCATTGTACTAAAGTGCGCATGTGACGTCAGGCTATTCCTTTAGAATCTAAACCTCGATAATCAAGCCTGTTCCTCTGTTTTAATTCCCACGATTTAAAGCACGTGGAAGACCTTGAGTCCGTCATTCCCGCACCTGCATCGCCAATCCTCTTTTAAAGGGACAAAAAGGAGCAACACCAGATTAGTTTAGACTTGGCAAATTATTTATTTCAAAGCTCTTACTTTCATTCATTTTACTGAAAAAAATTGTATTGTTACTATAGAGAGTTAAGGTCAAACTTCTATTTTCTTTATTTGTGTCAAACCCACTGCGCTGGTAAATCACCGTGGTGCCACGGACTTTATAGTATAGTCTTGTATTTGGATGGTTTCGGCGCAGACGTTCCCATTATTTGATAGGTTGCGTCTTTGATTCTTTTGGAATGCAGTGTAAGTCTTCTTTACAAATCAACAATTAATAAGATTTGACTAGATGCTTTAAATGGCTACGACTTCGGGACGAGCACGTGCGGAAAATTAAAGCCGGTGCTTTCGCCCGTATTTCGCGTTTAGGTGCGAAGTACCTTATGCGCTCTGGCTGTCGGCGTCTCCTGTCGTAATCGTCGTCGTAGTCACGGTAAGCAAGCGGCTCGTGCTCGCGTTCGGCACGCGCTCGTGCCACTGCTCCCGCGTTCGTCGTCGTCGTCTTTCACAGCTGGCTGCGTTAAAGCAACAGGTTCATGCTGTTGAGACTCGGGTAGCGTTTAGGCCGGTGATCCTTCAGCCAGAGGGATGAGTACGTCCGGGAGTAAGAGCGAGAGAAAAAAGGCTTTATTCTACATATTTACAGTGGCTTCAGATATGGAAGCACACTGCATGGGGGAGCACTTTGAAAGTCTCAGCTCACTACATGTCTGAGCACATATCAGAACATGTCGGGACACACCACGGCACTCAAGGTGTCTCCTTATAAAACATTCGTCTTCCCTAGTTGACCCGACTAGGAAATCAGATGACCTTGATGCGGCCAATCAGAGGGGTCGTATTGTTCACTTAACTCCGCCTCTAATGTTGCACCTTCGAAGCAAGTCACTGCCGGTGTCGGGCCGCGTCGCCAGGTAGGCGGCCGCTGATGAAGGGGGTGGAATCGGGGGAAGCACCCAAAGAATGCGCACTGCCGAGTTGGGGCGCTTGTTTGCCCGTCTCGTCGGTGTCGGGGACTGTCGCCGTCTGGGCGACGCTGATTAAAGGGCCTGCCTCGATGGCAAACAATCGAAGAATGCGCCCGGCCGATTCGGGACGCAACAGTGCTCGCACTCGGCACGCGCTCGTGCCACTGCTCCCGCGTTCGTCGTCGTCGTCGTCTTCCACAGCTGGCTGCGCTGCCGCTCATCATTCCAGCGTAGAATTTCACTTCTCTTTTGTCGTCGTAATGGGGAGGCCGCGTTTACGGAGTTATGAGCCATTGCTTAAGGCAGTATGAGCCCATTAGCGGCGCATCACTGCATGCTTCGCACCTCCCCAGGTTTCACGTTAGTCGAGCTGCATTTCGCTCAATGGGTCATTCAAGCACCGAGTTTTTTCGTCTTTCGTCACTTACCAATCATTATTTGGCCATGCTAAAAGTCCGTTTGCTATTGCACTCACGTAATTTGATAATACCGCTTAACTTTAACTCCTCTTTAGTGTTATTCACAAAGATGCGCTGACAAAAGGAAATTTTTATAGACAGTCGCCTCAAAATTTTCTTCATGTCACTTTCTTGAGCAATCAAGCATAGAGTATCACATCACTTTAAGATGGAAAGCTGGGCGAGTTTGCACACAATCAATCATTCATTCATTCATTCATTCATTCATTCATTCATTCATTCATTCATTCATTCATTCATTATTCATTCATTCATTATTTATTTATTTATTTATTTATTTATTTATTTATTTATTTATTTATTTATTTATTCAGAACAGCATGCAAAGGGCAGTCGTGATCATGACCGCACTTTTCCACTCTGGCAAGAAAGCCAGGGTAGCTTCAGCCAGAAGGCGACAGAAGTAGAACAGAAAAGAAATCGGGAATGTGATTTGGACGAGCTTATCGAAGTATGTGACGCAAAAGCAGCACAAGGCATCGAAGTGCGGAAAGAAAGGTTTGCGGTTTGTAGTTATTTTCTCTAACTACGCAGTTAATTGTTTCTCGCACTTCCGCGCTCTGCGGTGCTCTTACGTTATGAACAGAAATGGGCATCACACCAGCCACTATACCAGCGCGCACTAATGTCAAAGTAAGTCAAATGAGGCCGTAAGGTATGAAGCCATATCGCGAGTGAGCCGGCGGGAAAGTTGCGCACGACGTTACGTGCAGCGGGAACGGAATTTATAACGAGGTCATACTCCACCACTCGTATAACTCCTATGGAATTGCTATATGTTCAGATGTTGGCATCCGGGCATGCGGTGCCGTAGAGGAACGAAATTTCGCCCCACAAAAATATGCCCTTCCAGAAGCCACCATTTATCAAGTGCCCGGGCATAAACAGGCGACCTCTGTGGCATTGCGAGCGAGTGTGCTAAGAGATTTATGGCGAGTCCCGAAGTTGCGGTACAGCCAGGACTTCAACGAGCGTTCGTTGTGGTCGCGCTAAGCCAAATGTAAATGGTGGCTTGCAAATGTTGCATGGAAGTTACGTTGCTGGAAGAAAAAAAAAGAAAGAAAAAGTATAACGAAGCAAAGCGATGAAAGCTGGCGAAGTATCAGGCTTTAATTTCTGACTCGGGCAAAGTCGGCTGCAGCAGCAGTAGCGTTAAAGCGACAAATTACTCCGCGTTGGATGCAGTGTTGCAAGACTGAGAGGAACCGAAACGCTACGCTGCTTAAGCGCGTTTAACGCACTCTAAATGCGAATGTCGCCGGCGCATCACAGCAAAAGTGTGCTGGTCAGAGTGCCGTGCACGATACTCCAAACGTAAATTCCCGTAGGTTCAACGTTGTATTCTGGGAGCGTATCGCAAAAACAATCATGAGGGTATTTTGTTATTGTCGGAAACATGTCGGCGTTCAACCAAAGCGCCTAGTTCGTGAGAAACCGAGAATGGAAGCAAATATAATGAATCGGGGTAATAACGGATCGGGATATTAATCGGGATTAACTGAGATGCACCAGCTGAGGTGGGTTTATGATGTTCTGCTTCTGTGGACGGAAATCGTGGGTTCAACTCCCGATGCCAGCTGCGGCATTACTACGGCCGGCAAAACTCGCGGGAGTTCTCGAGCACCTAGAGCGCGTACCGTTCGCGTGACAAAAAAAAGCCCCATGTGGTTAAAATGAATTCTAATGGCCCAAATGTAGGCCAGGTGAAATCAACACGATTCCAGGTGCAGCTTCGGGTCTTAGAAGTCAATGCTAACGACAATCGTCATTATCATCTTTGCTGCGAACTATACTCACACCACATGCCGATGTGACATGCTTCCAGCGCCTTTCTGCGATTGTAGTTAATTGCCCTTCAACGCAATTCCTAGATTTGTCTTTCAGGGTTGTGTTATACCTGAGGGCAAGTGCTATTAGCTCACTGCGTGCATGAAGACACTTCCGAACTCTTTAGGTAACCATGACTTAATGAGACCTCGTAAGTATTTCTGATTGCCGACGTCTTAGTGCTCCTTGTCAGCGTGTTCTTGCTATAGGTGGGCTGTTTCACTTTTCATTTGAAGCAGCATGCCAGGCTCGCGCCAATCTAAACATCTTCAATTAAGGATAACTCTCTCTGTTTTAAAGTCCCAGAGTTAGAGAAAACACGCTACATATGTATTCCATAGCTTTGCTGCAAGTGGAAGCGCTTTCTATCATCGTCGCTTCTTAAGCTTCCGTCACCTTTTTAACACATTTGTACAACAGGAACACTACATTTTCTCTGGCTGCTTTAGTTGCAGTTCGAGTTGAAGAATGCCATTCGCATTTGTCTGAAAGTTGAGAACGCCGCTGTAGATGCGAGAAAGTGATGCGCGTAAAGTGGGTATCTCAAGCCGAAACCGATAATCCGTTAGTGAGAGGAACGGACCACCGAACGGAGCTCGCCGAATAGACTGCGAGGAGAGAAAGGTTTGAAAAGAACTACAAGGAAGGAAAAAAGAAGGACTGCAGGATACAGACCGCGTGCGAAGAACATTGCTCAGCGTCAGAAGGAAAAGGAATGGACCGCTGCCGAAAAAAGAAAAAGCGAGGAAGGACGCGAGGGAGAAGAAAGGAAAGAGTTTACTTTCCTTTCACGCAACACGGCGCGAGTTAGCGCGAGAAGCCTGAAGGCCCGGCGGGCAAGCGAGCGGTCAGACCTGGGCAGGAAGGAGAAGAAGGAGAGGAGCCTTAAAGAGCTCCCTTATCACCGAAGGGGTAATATGGGGATTGATAGGGTGCTCCCGACGCGAGTCGCAGGGCCCGGTTCGCGAGCGAGCAAGCTAAGCCCCGGGCCTGCTCTTTTTTGAAGCGGAAAGCGAATGGGCACAAACGAGCCGTTGCTCCCGCCGTCGAACCCGAATCCCGAAGAGATAAGGAGGTGAAAGAACACCGCGAAGGTTGCCCGCCGATGGGTGGTGCACCTGAGAGCGAGGAAAAGTAACACGGAGGAACTTTTTTTGCGCCGCCGCGATCGAAGCACTTATCCGCGCTTTCTCTCTATGTGTCTCTCGGCGTCTCGCTCCAATGTCAGGCAAAGAAGAACGAAGTGGCCTCCGGGGATAGTTCTGCGGTCACTCCGAGCTTTCTTTGGCTTTGATCTCACCTTCTCGGGTAATGCGTCCGTCTTGGTGTTTGCGGCAGTGCTGCCTTCCGCGGTACGCCCTGGAGATTCCTAGCGCTCCGTGGTGTTCATTGGCGTGGTTGAATAGAAGCTGCTCCGAGGAAGCATATATAATTTGTTTGGTATGCATGCGCCTCGTTGGCATGTCGCTCACTCATTCACACACCTGCGCAAGGTAGTTTACCTTATTTGTTCTGCGTCTCCTTGTGGTATGCGCATAATTTAGAGGCTTTCCATGCCGAGGCATTCTCGGCAATTGGGAAGCTGCATTCATTAGGTAGTGTTTTCTCGCTCTTTCTCCCTCATTCGATGCCGTAGCCACGGTATTTCCAAAGGCGAGAGTAGAAAAAAAAAGTGGAATTGCGTATGGCCATCCGATACCCACCGGCGATAAGCTTTCAAACCAAGCAGAGCTGTCAAATCGCCTATGATACGCGTTAAAGAGACCCGAATGTACGCTCTGACGTGCCGGAGGCACCTTTCGTCAGCCGGGTGCTTTTTCGAGGCGCGAAAGCAAGTGTCCATTGTGTTGCTGTCATTGAGCGAAAGCACTGATAGACGCCCCCGAAAGAAACTTGACGACACTTTCACGTCAGTTCGAGGATCTTCTTTTCAATTTAATCAACTCTTCTCATGACAGGCGATATTTACTCTCGTATTTTCCCTTCCTCCTTTGGCAAGTGAACTGTCCCTCTATACGGTTTTGTCGCTTCGCTGTAAACATATTTTTTCGCTCCCGCTACGCATCAACGCTAACTCTTTGTTCGCTACTTGTTCGTCTTCCTGTTTACTCGGTCCATTCTTGCAGCATTAAACGATACTCTTCCTTTCATACCATTCAACGTCGGTTGGCGCTGACGTTTCAATTCTATAGTCTACGCTTCCAGACCAACCTCTCATCACTTCTCGCGTTCTACTCTCTCTAGCGTCGTTAGTTTCCGCCCAGCCTAACCAGGAACAATGTTGGCTTTGCTGGAGAATCTTCTTGGACCAAGAGTGCGGCGGCGCATTTTTCTTTCTTTCGAGTTCGTTGACATCGGCGACGAGTCTCGGTGATTTTCGACTGAGGCCGCGCGGACACTGGATAGATTGCGGACAGTCGAGTCTGAACGCTGCGGGTCACTAAAACCGTGCATTGTTGTGAAAGGTAGGGCAAGCATCGGCGTATCGGCTGCCTGGCTCTCTTAAAACTGTTATTCGCACAGTAATGCCTGCGAGCGATTGGCTGACGGCTCTTGTGTGCTGGCCACTCACGATAATTGACGGTGTTGTCATCAACGCATTTGACAAAAAAAAAAGGTTCAGTATACCGCACTAACAAAATCATTTGTTCAGCTGTTGGTCGATCGATTGATTGATTAATTGATTGGCTGATTGATTGATTAATCTTTATGAAATTTAAAATGTTGGCAACTGTTGAAATGCCGGCTTCTCCGCAAACAAAAAGAAAGGTCAGTGATTAAAGGAAGATGACGCGACATGAAAAAAAAAAAATCACCGGAGGTTATGATACTCCCTAATGCGAATTTTAAGCACAGCTGTTTAGGTGTTTTGAATTCGCGATATATTGTGGCAAAGATTTTATTCTGCACAACAGGGTCCTCTTGTCAGCGGCGCTGAGCCTCTGCTCGGACAGATCACTTCGCAGCAGCGGAAGACGAAGCATTTCCCCCAGGCTTTCAAAGCAACGCGGGCATTGCTACGGTTCATGAACTCGACTGGCCTCAGTGACCGATTGTGAGGTGTTGGACGACCGCACGTGTTCACATGCACTGAGAGTACCTTCTTCCCTCCCTCTTCTTTCTTTCTTTCTTTTCACCCCTTAAACCCCTTCCCCCGTGTAGGGTAGCAAAGCGGACGTGCGTCTGGTTTAGCACCCGGCCTTTCCTTCCTTCTTTTCCTCCTCCTCCCCCTCCTCCCCCGGTTGTGTCGTTCATTGTTCAGAAAGAAAGCGTGAACACGGGAGAATGCGTGGCTCGCTCGGAGCGCATTCTCTAGCGGTGGCGGCGTAGGCAAAGCTCATGTCAGCGCATTGCTTCCATATATGGTATCGGTGGACGCGCTCACCGCATGCCTGGTCGCCGCCGTGGAGCACTTCTCGTGCGGCACTCCGCTTTCCTCCTCACCCTTTCGCCGTACTCTCCTCCTCCGCTTTCCCCTCGCGCTCTCTTCGCTCTTGCCGTGTTACATCCCCCGTTGTTGGCGCTGAGCCGTGCTCCCTCAAGGGCTGCAGAAGATAGCGCCAACCCCTTCCTTTCCGAATGAACCACTTAGTAGTTAGTATCCCCCGTTGCGTTCCGCGTTCGCTCTTTCATCCTTCGCTGTGCTCGTTCGCTCGGCTACGCCGAGGGATGCCGATGCTCAACGCAGGAACGGACGCCTAAGATCAGCGCTCTAAATGTTACGGCAATAAAGCACACTTCCCAAACATGCAAGCGCAAATAGCTGTTTTTCGGCTTTAAGCTGCAAGCACAACCAGCGCAAAATTTGAAGCGGCGTTTAACGCTCTACGAATGCGCCCCATATCATCAGTCTAGAGAGGCCCGCAGTTGCGCTATGCCCGCAATTCCACAAAGCCCAGAATTACGCCAAGCGCGCTGTACTAACACGTCTGATCAGCAAACGCCTTTGTTACGCACGGGAGCAGCACGCGTGGTCGAGATGTTTCCACTAGCTTACACTGCGTTGCACGGTTTTAATGAATGTAGATACATAAATATCGGAGAGCGCCAGACTGGTGGCTCGGTTGCAACACAGCACTCTATTAGCAGAGAAAGCGTTCTTCTCTTTAGACATGCTGCAAAGGATGCAATAATAAAAATTATATATATAGGTGCCCTCTGTCGCACACCTAAAGAAGGAGATACGCGAGGACCAGGGCAGCAAACGCAATGAAAAGCAAGGAAGGCCAGAGACACCAAGGAGGGGGTCAGCACCCGGGCGACCTCTGAAAGGAGCTCCGCGACCCGAGACTGACTGGCCGTTTCTTTTGTACCGTGGACGCGACGGGAGGACCACTCAATCTTTTAGAAATGTGATTTCACTTCTCTTCTAAAAAAGCAGCCCTGCGGCTGTGTCATTTGCCTCAAGGCACACATCTTTATGTTCCGTTAGGTTTATTGTAAGACATGTTCTATTCCTATACACAGTTGGTTTTTCTCCAAATTTTTTTACGCCCCGTGGGCAGCTTTAAGAGAGGTTGCAACAAGAGAGCTGCCATGAAAGGACTTGTGAAAGACAGAAATGCGTCGGGTGCTTTCTTTTACAGGTGATCGACAGCCAAACGTAATTCAGGGCTTTCTAAGTTCCAGAAGCGATACAAAAGCGGCCCTGTCTGAAGCTTTGATATCTTCAGTTCTCTTTTAGTTTCAGCGTTGACGGTCCCACAAGCCTGATGGTATAATGCGGGACTTTCTTAGTGCTGACGATGTTTGCATGCATGCTGCTGATGTTTTTAAATATTAGTAAATCCTCCCTTTTTGAGCTAGGGTTAACGTGTGTTTGACTCATTTAAACTTTGTCGCAATACTTGTCTTTCCGAAGTCTCTATTTTTTATTTTTTTCGTTCTTCTTTTTGTAACTTTTTTTTATCATTACAGGTCAATGCATGTTTTCAGAGGTGTCACGAAAGACGTCAGCACAGTGGTCGATAACCGCTTAACTTTCCTCCGATATGCGTTGCTCATGCCTCTGAAGGTCTGGTTATAGGAAAAAAAGTAGTAAGAACATGCAGACAGGTTCATATCTTGCCACCAAGGCCGACGCAGAGGGAACTCGTTGGCTCAAAGCAAATTTAACGCGAGCTGATGGATTCCGCTTACAGTGACACGCAACACGCTGGATGGCAGTTTACCTGAGGACACAAGCGGAAAATAAAGTATTTTTTTCCTTGCTGGGAAATGGCAAGAAATCGATTCTCCCTCGGGCGTCCGTTGAACGAATTAGCGCCGGAGCAACGCCCGCAATAGAATTGACTTCTCGCAACCTTGCAGGGAGTCGCTGAACGGAGTTGGCATTTCTACTGGGAAAAAAAATCTGGATACTTTTCTTCCTCTTTCCTTCAATTTTATCTCCCGTCGGTTCCGTCGTACTTGGCTTCATATATCTGATTATAGGTCGCTGATCTGAATTTGCAGACTTCTTTCTTTGAGCCGCTTCGCTTGTGGTTCAACGTTTTACACTGTGTCTATGCCCCGCTTAAGCTCGTGTTTGCTTATTTCGTGAGCGCAAATCGAAATTTTCTTATCGCGCACGAACATCACATCTTTTTTTTTTGTTTCGCGACCTTATTTCGCACCTATCACGAACTCGGCAAAACGCATACGTGTTCGATTTCCCATGACTTCCTAATGCAGCTGTCGCGACGCGCGTTAACGGGAAGGAAGAACAGCGACGGAACGAAATTTCCACGCCAGCACGTGTTTCCGACTTTCCGGGTGAAATGTGACGAAGTTATGAAAGGAAGAAGACTAAGCTGAAAGGAAAACGCTGTCACGTCAATACCAGCGACGCGTATAGACGCTAGTTTGAAGCTCTTGGTACAGTTATAAAAAGGATTGCACGCCGTTGAAGAAATCCGAAAAGCGCAATAATTAAAACGCATAGACACGTTTTATTTATTTATTTATTTATTTATTTATTTATTTATTTATTTATTTATTTATTTATTTATTTATTTATTTATTTATTTATTTATTTATTTTCAATCATTCGTTAGATGTCATGCCCACTTACCCATTGTATCACTGCTACGTGTCCCTGCCTTATTATCATTACTGGTTATAGGCGGATAGATAGATAGATAGATAGATAGATAGATAGATAGATAGATAGATAGATAGATAGATAGATAGATAGATAGATAGATAGATAGATAGATAGATAGATAGATAGATAGATAGATAGATAGATAGATAGATAGATAGATAGATAGATAGATAGATAGATAGATAGATAGATAGATAGATAGATACTGTCGAAGTAGCAATTGTTCGCCAAGCAATGCTTCGCATTTAATAACATAATAATAATAATAATAATAATAATAATAATAATAATAATAATAATAATAATAATAATAATAATAATAATCCCCATATTTAAGACCGGGATGGTCCAATTGTTAGGACAGAATGCTTCGAGACTCTTAGAGACTGTTACCGTGCAAACAATACGCGAAAATATTTTCCTTTCCTTGTTTTTCGTCATCATGATGCCCGCCACCATCGTCGTCTCCCGAATTCTGCAGCGAAGCTCACTTCACCAGGTCACGGTCGTATCAACGCTCTCAAATTTCCAGCCACCGCCAGGCGGCGATACGCCTCAACTCTCATCGGCCCTTCCAAGTTCCTACTACGTTGGTTCCAGACAGATGAGCAGACTGTTGCTCACACCACGCCACCTGCACAAAGTCGATTTACTCCGTATCGAACCGATTACACGTACACACGGCGCCACGTGAGCGTAGTAACCGCGGAAAAACCCTCGTCGGTGACAAACACCGTGAGGCGGCAAAGTCGCCGCTGTATAGGTTGAGCGCACGCTTGCCCACTGACAAAGCTCATGAGCTATAACCACGAGGGAACCGCCGTGTCCATGCCAGAGCTCAGTGCCTTCATTCGCGCATTCGTCGACTGCAGCACGGCGCCTCGCACACCGGCCAAGCGATTTGCCACGGAACACGAAGCCAACTGCGCGCGCGCTCTGAGCTACGGCGGCATCATTAGCCGGGCGAGGTGTGTGCGTCCGTGGCTGGGGAGGCGATGCATATGCGTCCAACTGTTCCCCTAATGAGTCACAGATGCGCGGTAGTTTGGGGGCCCCAACTGAATTACCTGCTGGACTTCCCTACCAGCAATCCTCGCTAAAAGCTCTCGGCTGCTCAAAAATTGCGCGGCATGACGGGTTTCCCTCATTTTCTCTGGGAACGGATCGCTGCGGTGCGGGCCTTGGATTCATGCGTGAAAAGAGAGAGAGAGAGAGAAAGGTGGAGTTGCGGGAAATGGCGAAAGCCTGAAAGAGCATGCTAAGCAGATCCTTCACGGATGTGTGAATTTACGCCGCACTACACGTATAATGCGGGTATAGGTTGTACGTATATGCGATACCGGCTAGAGTGTTAATTGTGTTGATGGAAGATGGTCCAAGCTGAACGCAATTTGCGTTCAGGAGATTAAGGAGACTTCAACCAATTTGTGACATTTTTTGTGAGTGTCATTTCCACGTTTTGCTTAACATAAAAAATAAAGAAAAGAAAAGAGAAGCCTGTTTATTCTAGCTCATCCAGAATTTTATCCGGCGGGCTTGTCAAAACTAGAACGTCAAAACGCTACTTTAAGTGATACGCGACATTATACACGTATCACTGGCAACTTGACTTAATGAAATCAGTGAAGGCCAATGCACTTTCTACGGTGAAGTAGGTCGAAGAGTGAAAAAATTAATGCTTTGAAGTCCCTTAAGATACCTAAAAGCCACCTTAATGGTTTCGATTCAATTCAATTTCAATTTGTCCTTTCTTTTTACATCATGAAAAAAACGCACCATAGGTACAAACTCATAGCCAGAGGCTTGTAAGGGATCAAGTACATGAAATTTGTGTTAGTAGAAGTATCTTGTACATCCAACCCCAGGAATTTGACGCGGTAGAAAAAAACATTGTGCGTGAATGCAAAACACAGAGTGCGCAATACATCGACATCAAAGTGACTTTGAGCTTGCAAAATAACCCACCGTGGTGGCTCAGTTAGCTAAGGCGTTGCGCTGCTGAGCACAAGGTCGCGGGATCAAATCCCGGCCGCGGCAGCCGCATTTCGATGAAGGAGAAATGCAAAAACGCCTGTGTGCTTGCGTTGTAGTGCACGTTAAAGAAGCCCAGGTGGTCAAAATTAATCCGGTGCCCTCCACTGTGGCGTGCCTCATAATCAGAACTGGTTTTGGCACGTAAAGTCCTACAAAGAAAGAAAAAGCTTGCAAAATAATGAAACATCCAGATGTCAGTTTCGCACATACGTTGTTAATCTGGTCTAGCCAATGTAAGTGGCTGTCCAATGTCACTTCAAGAGCAACGCTAAGCTATTGTGGGCATCAAACGGCGGAAGTTATCTAACATAAAGTAAATAGCAAGAAAACGATTATCAGTAATGCGGTTATGTGTAGCAAAAAGAATGTAGCAATTGATTAAACTTTTTTTGCTGTTCTGCTGTAATAGTCGAGTGAAACAATCGCCACAAACTTAAACTTAACGACAACCTCGTCGTTGTATAGCGCAGCAAGTTGCCCATTGGTCGCAGGTGTTCTTCATAACACTACTGATAATCGTCACAATAAAATAAAAGATCATTTCACTAGCGTGATTGCTGTAGCTTTCTTCTTTTTATTTCGCTCACAATACCTAAATAGAAGTTATTATCACATTTCATGAGAAGAAGAAAAATCAAAGCCCCTTTCTTAAAGAAAGATGGATGAACGCGAAGCTTTCTCCCATGCACACTGAATCAAAGTCAAACTCCAAAGCCAACGACCACGCAACGAGCCCAAGAAATGCTGAGCGACCCGATGCGATGCATATGTGATTTGTTTGCTTGTTTAGGATTGTATTTCTGAACGTTGAAGTTGAATGAAGACACATTTTGTTAAGTTGCATAGCTTTTATTTTAGATCATGTAGCCGTTGATTACACGCACACACACACACACTTTCACGGACGACTTCTACACTTGCACAGTATTGCCTTGTGATCGCTGTGGCAGACGGTCAGAGACTCTGCCATTGCCGATGCACGGGATCGGCCTTACGGGCACGATCACGCTCGCGTTTGCGTTCGCGTACGGCAGCCTCTTCTTCTGCCGTGCGCTGCACCCGCGACCTACCCATGGTGACGGCCGGGAATGCATTGCGTGGCGAGCGTAATGCAATACAGTTCGTCTGGGTAGCGTGGCGTTGCAGTTCCCATTGTTTTATTGCGATAGCAATTATATGGACACTTCCACCGGATTTCTGCCGTCGGCGTCGCCGTCGTCGTCGCCGTCGCCGTGAGGTTGCGTATAGATAAAATCTTCGCCGCGCGCCGTGTGCCCGAGCGGAAGCGTGCGGGGATGCACGCTTTCACGGAGAGTGAACGCACTCAATCTCCCACGCGCAAGCAAGGAAGCGGGAAGCGAGCGCCGGAGGGAGCGGTGGGGGGGGGGGGGGGGGGGGGGGGGGGCGCACTTCTACTCTGCCAACAATCGCGCTCGTCGCTCGCTCGCACCGTCTCTTATCTCCACACTGCTCTGACCTTTATGCGCTGTGCATTCGCCGCTCAGTTTCCGTTGAAGCGATAGACCGCACGTACCTTCGCCCGCTGTGGCGTATATGCGCTTGCTGTCAGCGTTTTGACAGTCGTTGTCTGCAGTCATTCAGTGTGATCTATTCATGTTTGTTTGTGCGCGCTCACACCACAGTTAGTAATAGTCGGGCCGCATTTTCCAACGCACGCTACACATGCAATGCTGCCCGGATCGGCAGTGCAGCGCTACAGGTGTGTCTCTTCGCACGCGCTGCCCATGGGCAGCGCTTCTCATGAACACCACCGTTTCACACGCGCCTTCTCGTGGTCATCGAGTCTCGCTTCATGTCGGTCTACTTACGCCGCAGCACACCTGCTTACTTAATCAGCTCATGTTTACTACAATTCATATTGCTACCAAAGCCGCTCACCTTACTTCGTATGCCATTGCTGTGTTGCTATCGCATTCATTGCTTCGCCCTTAGGGCGAAACTGTGACATTTTTTATTGGTACAACTGCGAATGTAAACTGTAGTGTTCTACGATACGTATGCCATGCGCCGTTGTTCTATTGTGTGCGCAGATGAGCAGATAGTTCCACTGTGTAAATTGGCTTTTCTGCAGTGCGTTTTCGGTGATCACGGACGAATCAGTGAGGCGTAGAAAGCTTCGCTTTAAAAACAGGCTCGTTCAGCCCAGAATCTGCAAGACAAACTCAAAGGAGGCATTCATGGGATGACTGTAATAATAGCACTAAGAGAGAACTTGCCACAGTGGAATGCAGTTAACAAAGCATGAAACCACGAGTTTATTATTTTCTTTCTAAACGTATTACCATCCCCTTTACGCTCGTCATACACCGCGAACGCAAAGAGACAACTAAAACCGTTAACTGCTCCTGAAAGCGGTTGAGGAAGCCAGATAACGAAGCACTTTGCTGCTTCTCTGATGGCACCGATGCTCGAAGCATCCTGACGGGGTGAACGTATAGGACAGCGCATTCTCGCTTATATTGCTGTCAAGTCATCAGACATTCAACACAAGGCGCTATCGTGGGGAGAAGTCGTCTATAGTCGTCAGCATCGGCCATGTGGTAGTTGGAGACCGTTAATGTGCCGAATTATATTAAGACGCGTTGAAGGATATTGCGGCCATGTTTAGAGATGCCCGATAAAAACAGGCGTCGCGGCTGAGACAAGGGGCCTGGCGTTCAAGTTAAGATTCCTTCCAAACAAAGGAGAAAGGCAGAATATGGCATCTGCCTCACCCTCTCATGCACCTCAAGGCCCGCTCTCCTTTCGTTTGCTTTGCCTTTAGTCAACCTCGTGGACCAACAAACGCCGAGACGCATTTTGAGCGCAGGCGGCTTCGTGACGAGAACCTCCCTTATCGCCTTTGACAGCCTGGTGCTTAAGCAGGGCATGGGCATTGAAATAATGTTTTTGTTTGTTAGCACATTAAATACATCAAAATAAACAAGCAGTGTTGAGGTACAAGAATGTAGAGGGGAAAAAATTACGGGCCTATACAAAAGGCGTGTTGTATATGGAACTCTTGCTTTTGACGACATGGTAATGTTATGTGACTAGTGGGGATGCTATTTCTTGACGTAAAATATTCATATACAGACTACATTCAACTAAATAGACAATACAGTTTTCATTCCACCGACACAATGGCACGCGTAATGTAAAAAGATAGTATAGAGTAGCTTTTTTTCTGACTTAAATTAATTTTATCGGATAAAAGAAAGGACGAGGAATATTATACTTTATTGAAAGGATACGCGACAAAAGTTCATTTTTCTTAGATGCCTGGCAAGCGCCGTGGAGTAATCAGTGACAAGCCTGCGTTTGCGATGTTTCAAAGTGGCAGTGAGTAAGGTTGCGCGTGTACACATCGGACACAAAAGCATATAACAAAAACATGTCTGTGTTTGTGTGCATTCATCAGAAGTTACGTCAAGTAAAATTCATGCCTGGTGTCTGTAGCGAAACAGCAAACGATTCTTCAGCATCATGGTCTAATGAGTCATCATCATCATCAACAGAGATGCTATGAGTCATCATAGCACCTCTGAAATGTTCACTTTGAACGAAGGTTTCTTTTTCTGCTGGCCTTGTACCATGGGTGCTTTCGTTAGTACAAAAAGAAGTTTTGCGAGTAATACACAAAGAACAAACGACATAAAACACAGCGTACGCCGTGCAATGTTGCCTTCGATGCATCCGTCAACACGGCTAAACAAACTCTATCAAAACTCACTACTCCCTACGGCTACGAAAATCAAAGAGGATCAATATAAGCAGCTTAAGTGCCGCTTCAACTTGCCTTTTAAAATGACCTCTGCAACTGAAGCTGCGCCTCCGAGAGTTATTCCGCGAAAAAAATCAGTCGAGAGGTCTTTTAGGTAAGCTCGGCCATTACGAGCGATAGTCTGAGTCGAGTTTCAACTCTTCACCCCATTTTTAGTCGGCCTTCCGCTGCACGCTGCTTAATCCTTTGTATACTCAAGGCCCGAAAGGATTTCGCAATGGCTTTTCTGTTTCTGCCGATTCATTCTTAGCTTGACAGAAACTGAGCATCATAGTACAAAAGCAGCTGTCTTCGAAAGCCTTCATTTATCTCTCTCATTCGATCACAGATGAGGCCATTTCATTAAACCGCGCACACCCCTCCCAAGAAGTGGCACACATTTCATATTTAAGGTCGCTGTGCTGAATCGCCGAAGGCTTGCGTACAAACGCTAGTGAGTTTAACGGCAGCGTGAAATATCGAAAGTTAAAGCTCCATTTGAATTTTCTTTTGTATGTGTGTACACAGCGCGAGCCACCGAGGAAAAGGAGGAACGAGAGTAACACGTGAACACGTAAGAACGTCGGCGAATTCTTTATTTCAACGCGTTGCTTTTCTCATCGTCTATTTTTTTTCTCAACTAAGCACACACAGGCACACACGCGTACACACACGTGCAATGAACGAAAGCTTCTATTTCTGCGACCATTACAGCTCTACGAGCAACGTCCTACGTCGCCGAAATGGATTTTCATAGGCGGAAAGTGTATGCATAAAACATCCGCAGCATACGAAAGACCACGGGCTGGCCAAGCCGCACAGAAACACAAAAGGCGGGAAGCGACGACAACCCTGCTCAGGGCCAGTTTTGCAAAGTCACGCTTTCTTTCTTTGCTCTCTTCCTTCCATTCTCTTCATCCCTCTCTCTCTCTCTCTCTCTCTCTCTCTCTCTCATTCGATTCCTTACCGCGCGCGCACTCATATGCAGGAAACAGAGCACATTTTCGCATGCATAATGTATCCGGCTCCAGCCTCGCCCTCCAAGAAATCACCTCCTCTTTCGTTTCGTTTATTTCTTTCTCCTTCCAACCACACGCGCTACAAAGACCGCCGCCACCAGCAGCCCACTACACCTCCGCGTCAAGGAGCAACGGTGCAGCCCACTCTTAGATAAGAACGAAGGGAGAGGAGGTGTCAACGTCGAAGATTGTGCTGACTCGGCCGCTGTTCCTTGCGCCAGCATGCAGCAAAGTAGTAAAACCAGAAACGCAGAAACGTGATAAATCTCCCAGTGTTGCCACGGGAAAATAAGATCGCGAATCCTGCATGCCCGTGCTCCGCCTGATCGGCTTCCCTCTCTCTCGCTGTCATTTCCAGTTTGTTTTAAGTTTTATCGAACAGCCTCGTACAAACAGAAACTTTCTGCTGTCCGCGCGGTGTGCCGTTTCGTCCGAAAAGAACGCGCAATAGAGTGAACGAAGCGCGACAGCATTTCGCTATACGGCTGCTGCGCTTGGGAGTCGGGAGAATCCGCTATACCATGTGTTGGAAATGGAAAATGGAAAGCGAC